>NC_071112.1:33525000-33672500 GCF_024256425.1 Clarias gariepinus
AGTTCAACTTTTGTCTCGTCGGTCCACAAGGTATTTTCCCAAAAGTCTTGGCAATCATTAAGATGTTTTTTAGCAAAATTGAGACGAGCCTTAATGTTCTCTTTGCTTAAAAGTGGTTTGCGCCTTGGAAATCTGCCATGCAGGCCGTTTTTTGCCCAGTCTCTTTCTTATGGTGGAGTCGTAAACACTGACCTTAATTGAGGCAAATGAGGCCTGCAGTTCTTTAGATGTTGTCCTGAGGTCTTTTGTGGCCTCACGAATGAGTGGCCTCTGCGCTCTTGGGGTAATTTTGGTCGGCCGGCCACTGCTGGGAAGGTTCACCACTGTTCCATGTTTTTGCCATTTGTGGATAATGGCTCTCACTGTGGTTCGCTGGAGTCCCAAAGCTTTAGAAATGGCTTTATAACCTTTACCAGACTGATAGATCTCAATTACTCTCACTTGTTCCTGATTTTCTTTGGATTGTGGCATGATGTGTAGCTTTTGAGGTGCTTTTGGTCAGGTAGCTCCTATTTAAGTGATTTCCTGATTAAAACAGGTGTGGCAGTAATCAGGCCTGGGGGTGACTACAGAAATTGAACTCAGGTGTGATAAACCACAGTCAAGTTATTATTTTAACAAGGGGGGCAATCACTTTTTCACACAGGGCCATGTAGGTTTGGATTTTTTTTCTCCCTAAATATTAAAAACCATTATTTAAAAACTGCATTTTGTGTTAAATTATGTTATCTTTGACTAATAGTTAAATGTGTTTGATGATCAGAAACATTTTGTGTGACAAACATGCAAAAGAATAAGAAATCAGGAAGGGGCAACTAGTTTTTCACACCACTGTACATAGGGTAGGTGGCCTGTGTGGGTGGGTCAGGTCCTTGGCCTGGGCTGCCTTAATGTCTCACCTTTTTAATGCATCACAAACTAGTTAAAACATAGAATCCTCTACACATCTACAAAGTGAAGAAAAAAAAAAGGGGAAAAGGAGGAGGAGGGGAAAAAGGGGAAAGGAAAGGAAGGGGGAAAATTATCTAATATATAAATTTAAACATATAAGGAAGGTGAGGCATGTAGATGCTGACTAGGGATGGCTAGGGATTTGAGGGATGGGTGGGTTGCATTCTTCTCCGGTACTAATGATGAGACGTGGCGTGTGGTGGCCATGGAGGGATCAGAGGCAAGCCTAAAAATTACTATCATTAGTAGTAGTATTATTTATTCTTATTTATTAATTATAATTCAATACAATTGGTAATTTTACTTGCCTTCCTCATTGTTCTTCACCCTTTCCAAATCTTTCCAAATCTCTCTACATCCCCAACTTATTATTATTATTATTATTATTGATATTATTATTATTGACATTATTATTATTATTATTATTATTGTTATTATTGTTGTTGTTGTTATAGGTATTATGGTTATTATTATATCTCCAATGGCTTCTTTTTTTAAATATTATTATTATTATTATTATTTGTGTTATTACTATTATTATTATATTTGTTAATAATCTGGTAGATATTATTTTAATTATGTGCTATCTCTTCCACCCCAAGATGCAATAACTGGCTCACATGCACAGACATTTGCATACACACATGATCATAATGTTTACAGACACATGAATACATACACTGTTACTGTATATGAATGCACTTGTAATATTACATATCAGTATACATGTTGAAATTGCTTCTTTATCTAAATATTGTCATATTCCTTACTTGTGTTTTATTTTTTATTTATTTATTTGTGGGGTTTTTTTGTCGTTTTGTTATGTGTTATATGTTTGTTATAATAAAAAAAAAAAAAAAAAGTAATTTAATTAACATAGACACCCCAAAATCGGATCACACTGAATGTGCAGCTGGCACCTCTGATCTGAAGCTAGTACTGTTAAATATTGGATCTCTCGCATCTAAAGAAGTTATTGTTAATGAAATTATCACGGATCAGGAGTTTGATATTCTCTGTTTACCTGAAATCTGGATTAAAGAGAACGAGTATGTAGTTCTAAATTAAGCTAGTTCTCCTGGATACAGCTACATACACCATCCTCGGCTAACTGGTAGAGGAGGAGGCGTCGCAGTTATTTACAATGATAATCTGGCTATCATACAAAAACACATATTTAAATTTAATGCATTTGAAGTTCTCTATAGTAACATAAAGTCAGCTCAGTTGATATCTTTAATCATCATTTAAAGACCCTCAGGGCCGTACTCTAAGTTTCTCTGTGAATTTGCAGATTTCATCTCAAACCTTGTCGTTTCTGTAGACAAAGCGTTACTTGCTGGAGATTTTAATATTTATTTTGAGAATCCAGAAGACCCCCTGAGAACAGCATTTATGTCCACACTGGACTCATTAGGAGTAAATCAGTGTGTAGTAGGACCCACTCATAAAGCAGGTCACACTTTAGATTTAATAATATTCCTCGGATTAAGTATAAGAAATGTATTTACAAGTCCATTGTCTGAAGTTATATCAGATCACTATCTTTTCTCAATTCAAGTGTGTCACAGTAATAACATACGCACAGCCCTGCGCTACCGTACTAAATGTACATTCACATCAACTACCACACAGAGTTTTATCAATAATCTCCCAGAGTTACCAACTTTGATTGGATCACTGTCTGACCCCACAGAACTCGGATCAGGCAACTGAATATTTAGAGTCGACGTTCTGTTATACCTTAGATAATGTAGCTCCAGTTAAAAGAAAAATTATTAGAGACAAGAAACCCGCTCCCTGGTATAACGATCATACACGCTTTTTAAAACAGACCGCTCGGAAATTAGACCATGAATGGCATCATACTAAATTGTTAGTATTTCAAATAGCATGGAAGGAGAGCATCCTGAACTATGGAAAAGCTCTCAGTGTAGCTAGATCAACGTATCTCTCTACTCTTATAGAAAATAACAAAAATATTCCTAGATTTTTTATTTAATACCGTAGCTAAAATTAACCAGAAATAAGACCACTGCAGAAATCTCCACAACAGCATCGTGTAATATTGAGGACATTATGAACTTTTTTAATAATACAATTGTAAATATTGGGCATAAAATTGAGGCTTTGAAACCAAACAATGTAATTGATGCAGATGTTAAACTAGCCATGTCAGATCGAAACCTAGAATACTTTACTCCCCTTGAAGTGAATGAACTAATTTCACTCATCTCTTCTGCAAATTCATCAACCTGTATATTAGATCCTGTGCCGACAGATTTTCTTAAACAGATAGTACCAGCAATAACAGAACCCCATTTGAGAATAATTAATTCTTCACTTAGCATTGAGTATGTTCCAAAATCTTTTAAATTAGCAGTTATTAAACTGGTTATTAAGAAACCTGACCTTGACCCCTGTCAGCTATCCAATTACAGGCCAATATTAAACCTCCCCTCCCCTTCATCTCATAGCGGAGAAGCTATGCTCATATCTACATAGAAATGGCATGCATGAACTGTATCAGTCAGGATCTAGGCCTCATCACAGCAAAAAGACAGCACTCGTTAAAGTAGTAAATGACCTCCTATTGGCCTTTGATCAAGGTTGTGTAACCATGCTTGTATTACTCGACCTCAATGCAGTTTTTGACACCATTGATCATAGTATTCTTCTTCACAGATTAGAAAATGTAGTAGGAATTAAGGGTACAGCCCTCTCCTGGCTCAGATCCTATTTGACCGATCGGTATCGTGTAGACTTAAATGGTGATTATTCTGCATGTTCTCTAGTGGAGTTTGCTGTTCCACAGGGTTCAGTTTTAGGTCCACTGCTTTTTTCCCTTTACATGCTTCCTCTGGGCAACATAATCCGTAGCCATGGTATTAGTTTTCACTGTTATGCTGACGACACACAGTTATACGTCTCAGCAAAACCTGATGAGATAAACCAGCTTACTATAGTTGAGCAATGTGTGCAGGACATAAGAAATTGGATGCTAATTAACTTTCTTTTGCTAATCCTGATAAGACAGAAGTTCTAGTCATAGGACCGCATACAGCTAGAAGTAAGATTCTAGATCACTCTGTAACTTTAGATGGCCTTTCTGTTCCTATAAGTGCAACAGTAAAAGACCTCGGTGTGACTGTTCGTGCATGTTATTCACAAGTTCTGACGCGTGTCCTTTTGTTACACAGTGTCACTGACGACTCCAGACGTTCGTTGATTTCGTTGTCTCTTGTTTTATTTTCAAGTTCAAAGTACAACGGTTGTTACAAGTTCTTGCATAAAGTTACAAGTTCTTGCACTTCTCATAACTGACACCTGGCCTGTTCTGCACATGAAGCGTCGGATAGCATTTAAGCAGGAGTCTGTATCTAATGACTGCGCAACTTCAATGTAAACAATACACCATATCTTTTAACATTACTTCTACCCCGTTTGACCTCGAAGGGTCCAAAATAGTCTACCACTCTGTTAGTGAATGGTGGGTGATCTGGTGTTATTCTATCACGTGGCAGTTCTGACATATTTTGTTCACTAGTCTTTGCTCTGATTTTTCTACGTCACACAGCTGGACAGAAACTTTCTCACAACGGAATTTGCAGTCGGAATCCAGTGTTTCTGCCGCAATTTAGAAAGCATATAATTCCTTCCACAATGTCCGACCTGTTCGTGAATGTCTCTTTAGATTAAAGTAGTGATGTGTGAGTCTTTGAGTATAATGACTGGGTGTTTTACATGCTCAGGCATTGCAGACCTACCAAGACGTCCCCCAACTCTTAGCACTCCATTCTGCAGTACTGGGTCTAGTTTGGAGAGACAACTATTTCTTTTTACGGATGCATTACCCTTTTGTAAGATGAAAATTTCGTCTTTGAATTTTTGGTTTTGAACGAACTTAATAACTTCGTTTTCTGCCCTTGTTAAGTCCTTAATTGCCTTTTTTGTTCTTGATACGAAAAATCCAGGCAACGTATCTTTTTAACTTGTACCAGTCAGAGTGATAGTTAATCAGTTTACTCACGGTATCTGTGCTCTCTGTAGTCTTTACGAGATTTACCGAAGCTAAATGTTTAATCTCAATGTCATCCTCTTTTATCGACCGATCATGAATGTTCTCAGGCCATTTACACTCTGGTTCTTTGAGAAAGGAGGGACCATGGATCCAATTGTTGTTTTTCATGAATTTTTCTCAGGAAACTCCTCTGTATGCAGCGTCGACTGGGTTTTTTGAAGTGTTGACATACCTCCACTGCTGTGGCTTGGTTGACTCTCGTATAATGGCAATTCTGTTAGCAACAAAGGTTTCAAAACGAAGTTTTTCATTGTCAATGTATCTCAAGACAGTTGTACTGTCGGTCCAAAACATAGAGTCCAGCAGTTCTATTTTCAGTTGACCTTTCAACATTTTGTCATTGTTCACAGCAACCACTGCCGCTGTCAATTCCATTCGGGGGATGGTGGTTTGTTTCAAGCGTGCTACGCGAGAATTCCCCATCATAAATGCACAGTGTGTGAGTCCATCAGCATTTACTAACTTAATGTATGAGACAACTCCATATCCCATCTCACTTGCATCTGAAAAGTGGTGAAGTTGTGCTGTAGTTGTAACTCCAAAGTCAACTGGTTTTACGCATCTTGCTACACTAAACTCAGACAATTGATACAACTCTTGTAGCCAGGCCTTCCATCTTTTTGAAAACTGTTCGGGAATGTCCTCATCCCAAGCGAGTTTTTCTTTACACAACTGCTGCATTAAGATCTTAGCTGGCAGTATGACTGGTGCGAGGAAGCCTAAGGGGTCTTTACTGAAGTCTAAGTCCCTCATGTCTTTGATTCTTCCACTCTCGGGAATGGAAGTTAGTAATGTACAACTATTACTTGCCCACTTGGTGAGGTGAAACCCAACACTTGCGCAAAGTTTAGTGAGATTGTTATACATTTACATACATTTAGGCATTTGGCAGACGCTCTTATTCAGAGCGACTTACAAAAAGTGCTTTAATGTTTACAACATTGTTATGTAACGCAACTGCTTGATTATGACTAGAAACAGACTTCAAGCAGTCGTCTACATAAAAGTTTTTAAATACTGTATTGACTGCCTCAGTAGATGCATTGCTGCGGTTTTCTTCTGCTGTTTTCTTAAGGGCAAAGTTAGCTACACTTGGAGATGATTTTGCACCAAACAAGTGAACGACCATTTTATTCTCGACCAAGTCCTGACTCACATTTCCATTCGGCCACCATAGGAAACGCAACAAATCTGTGTCCTTTTCCGGAACTCTAACCTGATAGTACATGGCTTCCACATCTGCCATGTCTAAAGCGTGTGAGCACTCCAATGAGTGAGTTTGTCAAGTCGGGTCCCCGCAGGAGCTCGCTATTTAATGATCCCTGATCCCTGATAGCTAGCAGCACAGTCGAAGAATACCCTTAGCTGTTTCTTTTGAGGATGGTATACACCATGGTGAGGTATATACCACACTTGCCCGTCTTGTCGACTTAAGTGAGGTGTAGGGACCTTGACTGCATGACCCTTTTCAAGCATGTTGTTCTTGAAGTTTGAATACTCTTCATGAAAAGAGCGGTTATTCTTAAACTTCCCTTTGAGGTTCAGTGCGCGCTGCATGAGTGCACTTCGGTTATTGGGCATTTGAATAGCTGCTTTCTTAAATGGGAGGCCGATGTAGAAGTGATTATCGGTAAACTGCAGAGAGTTAGTTACAGAATCTAAAAACTGATAAAGCTGAGTTGTCACAAGAGGACTGTCATCACAATTCCGTTCTGGAAAATCATGGTTGTACTGTTGTATCAGCATTTGTTCTACACTTTCGATGGAAACTCTGTTGACTACAACGCTCGCTTGCGTATTGTCACACGTGCCTTCCTCGACCGACTCTCGAAAAGGTCCGTTTATGGTCCATCCAAGAGCGGTCTTTACTGCATATGGCCCATTGTGCCTGCTGTTAATTACTCGCCATGGTTCTAGGAGCCTATGCTCTTTGTTACCTATGAGAATTTCAACTCTAGCATTAATCTGAGGCAACTTTACTTCGCTGAGGTATGACCACTTCTCAATGTCGTGCTGTTGTGGAATGTTTTCCACTGAGACTGGGATACTCTTTTGTGTGAACACTTTGGGGAGTTCAACAAAGTTGTTTTCTTCCAGACCACTAACCTCTAAGTCAGTAAGCACATAACTTTCTACTTGTTTCAATACAATCATCTCCAGCTCCAGTGCATGTGCTTGTCTCATGACTCACTGTAACAGGCAGTGTTTTAACTGGTTCAGTTTTGTCAGCTTTTATGAGGATGTTCCTTTGAGCACAACTGGCATGTAATTTTCTTTGTGCAGTCTCAGCTTAAGTGTCCTTTTACTAAACATCCAAAGCAGAATTCATTTCTTTTTCAAAAAGTCCAATTTGTCCTTATACAGTATGTCTTATCGTTAA
This sequence comes from Clarias gariepinus, assembly GCF_024256425.1. Lineage (NCBI taxonomy): Eukaryota > Metazoa > Chordata > Actinopteri > Siluriformes > Clariidae > Clarias > Clarias gariepinus. The sequence goes on from NC_071112.1 coordinate 33,532,413, forward strand.
ACTGGTGGCATTCATCTAGGGTATGATCTTTCACACAGAATGCACAAGGTTTAGTGAAGGCACTGATAACTGATGCACCACTGCTATTTACTGTAATTAAGTCTTTATGATTTTTACCAACCTGTTTTACGTTGGTTGCAAAGCTGCTACCCCTTTTTCCTTCCCTTTTTTGCTTAAATCCTGGAGGGGATTTGTTGCGGTGTTTATCACTAGTCGAAACATTCAGGTGTCCAAAAAGTGGGTTGGACATTACCTTTGCTTCTCGATCTACGGATTTCATCAGCTGCACAAACTTAGTTCTTTTCTGATTGCGCTCCTCGTACTCGTATACTCGTTCTCCATTTTTCACGCAATTTGTAGGGCAGTTTTGAAGCAATAATCCTCAAGTTGGTAGCGTTGTCTAACTCATTCATGTAGACAATGTTTGACATAGTGTTGTAACAGTTTACCAGAAACAGGGAAATGTGGTCAACGACTTTCCATCCTCTGACTTTATTTCCGGCCACTTGAGTGCCTTTTGCATCAGTGTTGTTGCAATTATTTGTTTATTTCCAAACTTATCATGTAACAGTCCCATGGCTTCTGGGTAGCCACAATGTTCTGGCATGTGCTGGCAGCTGCTTACGAGATCTTTAGGCCCTCCTGTAGTATACTGCTCGAGATAATACAGCCTGTCCGCATCGCTGTCAGTTCTGGTTTCGATGACGTGTTTAAATGCTCTCACGAAGGCTGTGAACTCAAGGGGGTCTCCATTAAACAAGGGAACATCGCGCTGAGGTAAGGATAATTGCCTTTGACTCTTCGCAAGCATATCTGTAATATCTGCCTGACGTTGCATCATGCTCTGAAACTCTACTCTATCAGTATCGTAAAGTGAGTGTTCGTTACCTTGGGTAGACCGTTCCTTTAAGGTGCTTGTCATTGAAGGGTTGGCACTTATGCGCACGCTTAAGTGTGTTGCCTGGAGACGTGATGGCAGTCTGAGGTATTCCGTTGCCGCACTGTGCTTGATTGCTAAGATTGCTGCTTCAGCCAGCAAGGATGCTCTGTCGGCTTCTGACTGTTTTAGCCGAGCCAAGGATGTTGCAGTCACTGCGCTCTCATGTTTGTTAGGCGCGAGTGTCCTTGATTCCACCATTGACACACTGCCTTCTGGTAAAACTCCGTTGTCAAGTGTTGGAGGTGGCTTAGAGTGGTTCTGAGTTTCTGCAATCCACGTCTCTACCCTTTTCCTGAATTCTGTGGCGCACAGCAATTTAGACATATACCAGTTTTGCAGATCATGTTCGCGTTTGTCGTTGGTTAAGTGCAGTCCCACGTCCCTATTGCTTTTAACAAAGTCCTCTAGTAGTGCTTTGTATTCCGTATGGTATTTAATTTTAACATCACGCAGATTGTAGGCATCATACATAAGCAACTCTAATTCGCCGGTTAATGCAGTCAATTGACTCCACTTGCCTTCTCTGGCGTTCTTCAGTTCGTGAAGCTTGTCTGCGGCTTCCTTGTCACCAGGCGCCATCACATGCTCAGGTTTGGCGACAGCAGCGTCGTCCTCGCCATCTGACATAGTGAAATTTAAAGCAGGCAAGTCCTCTTTTCTCTTTCGGCTTCAGTTGCTTGTTGACAGTTGATGCGCGTTTTTGAGATCGCACACGCTCTTCACTCCACGTTCACACTCTTAAATTCAATTCAATTTTATTTGTATAGCGCTTTTAACGATTTACATCATCACAAAGCAGCTTTACACAATCAAAAGAATTAACTTTGTATGAAATGTGAATGTGTATAAATCAAAATTATATGATTGTCCCTAATGAGCAAGCCTGGGACGACGGCGACAGTGGCAAGGAAAAACTCCCTGAGATGGTAATAGGAAGAAACCTTGAGAGGAACCAGACTCAACAGGGAACCCATCCTCATCTGGGTGAGAACAGATATCAGGGATTGATGTGCATAATAATATGCGAGACTGGAAGTTCAGTATAAGAGGAAATGTGTAAGATTAAAGTCCAGTTTGTTCCTGAAGGCTCAGGTAGACTGTGGGAAATTCCAGTCCTGAACTATTGAGCGACTGAAGTCACAGGTCCTCATAGAACAACTGTCTACATCAGTCGAGGACAGGACCACCTTCATGGAAAAGTGGAACCATCCCCAGTCACCACACGCATTTCAGGCAGACCACATGGGGCATCCATGTGATGAGATCTCCAACCAGAAGCAGGACTCCAGGATGAGTTAGAGAGGTCCAGCGGGCAGAGGGGATCTGGATCACTGGCAGCTCAGCAGCGACATGTATAGCTCGACAGAGAGATAGGTAGAGGAAAAAGGAGAGAGGGAGAGAGAGAGAGAGAGAAGAGAGCAGAAAAGGAGAGAGCAAAAGAGATGGAGAAGTAACAGTTAGGTATGGTCACAGTCGAACAATGTGGTGAATGTATATTTAGTGCAGAGTGCAAGCAGAGACTCCGGCAGGACTAACTATGACAGCATAACTAAAAAGGGAGAGCCAGAAGGAAACACAGACAGGAGGGCTTCCAGAGATGTAAAGCAACCAATCACCTCACCGTTAACAAACCTGAGTGATCAATGAGAGTGGGGAAGACAGCATCTAAACATACCAGTTCACCTAATACTCTACGTCCATGAGTCCCCAGATCTGCTCCTTTACCTAAGGCAAATCTATTTATAAAAATGCTTGGCTAAATAAATAGGTTTTTAGCCTGGACTTAAACACTGAGACTGTGTCTGAGTCCCGAACACTATTTGGAAGACTATTCCATAACTTTGGGGCTTTGTAAGAAAAAGCTCTGCCCCCTGCTGTAGTTTTAATGATACATGGTACTGACAAGCAGCCTGCATTCTTTGATCGAAGTAGGCGTGGCGGATTGTAAGACACTAGCTGTTCACTCAGATACTGCAGCGCGAGACCATATAATGCTTTATACGTCAAGAATAGTATTTTAAAATCGATGCGAAATTTCACAGGAAGCCAATCCAATGTGGATAAGATTGGGGTGATGTGCTCATATCTTCTGGTTCGAGTGAGGACTCTCGCTGCTGCATTCTGAACTAATTGAAGCTTGTTTAAGCACCTTGTTGAACAACCAGACAGTAAGGCGTTACAATAATCCAACCTAGACGTGATAAAAGCATAAACTAGTTTTTCTGCATCATTTGGTGACAATATATTTCTTATCTTGGCAATATTTCTGAGGTGAAAGAATGCTATCCTGGTAATATTATCTACATGTGCTTCAAATGAAAGGCTTGAATCTATAATCACACCGAGGTCTTTTACTGTCGCACTTGATGCAACAGAAAGGCCATTTAATTCAATTCAATTCAATTCAATTTTATTTATATAGCGCTTTTAAAAATGGTCATTGTCTCAAAGCAGCTTCACAAAAAATTCTTTAATTTTTTTTTTTTTTAAGAAAAGAAAATATTTGGAAGTGTGTAAAAAAATTTAAAATCACAGTGTGATCAGAAAGCTTACTTCTAGCTGCTTGTGGTCCTATGACTAGAACTTCTGTCTTATCAGGATTAAGCAGAAGGAAATTAATTAACATCCAATCTCTTATGTCCTGCACACATTGCTCAACTTTAGTAAGCTGTTTTTTCTCATCTGGTTTTGCTGAAATGTATACTTCATCATGTGTCATCAGCATAACAATGAAAACTAATACCATGTTTACGAATTATGTTGCCTAGAGGAAGCATGTAAAGGGAAAAAAGCAGTGGGCCTAAAACAGAACCCTGTGGAACACCAAACTCAACTTGAGAACATGAGGAATGGTCACCATCTAAATCTACAAACTGATAACAATCAGTCAAATAGGATCTGAGCCATAAGAGGGCCGTTCCCTTAATTCCTACTACATTTTTTAATCTGTGAAGGAGAATACTATGATCAATAGTGTCAAAAGCTGCACTGAGGTCGAGTAACACAAGTATAGTGACACAACCCTGATCAGAGGCCACTAGGAGGTCATTTACTACTTTAACGAGTGCTGTCTCTGTGCTGTGATAAGGCCTAAATCCTGACTGATACAGTTCATGCATGCCATTCCTATGTAGATATGAACATAGCTGCTGTGATACTACCTTTTCCAGAATTTTAGAGATAAAGGGGAGGTTTGATATCGGCCTGTAATTCGAAAGCTGACAGGGGTCAAGGTCAGGTTTTTTGATTAGTGGTTTAATAACTGCTAATTTAAGGGATTTAGGAACATAGCCATTGCTGAGTGAACAGTTAATTACTTTTAACAGGGGTTCTGTTATTGCTGAATAAATGTGTCGGTATAGGATCTAATTCACAGGTTGCCGATTTTGAAGAGGAGATGAGTGAAATTAGTTCACTCGCTTCAAGGGGAGTAAAGGATTCTAGGTTCTGATGTGATGTGATTAATTTATCATCTGTATCACTTAAATTGTTTGGTTTTAAAGCCTGAATTTTTTGCCTAATATTTATGATTTTGTTATTGAAAAAGTTCATGAAATCCTCACTACTGTATGTTGTTGTTGTGGAGATTTCTGCAGTGGTCTTGTTTTTAGTTAATTTAGCTATGGTATTAAAAAAAAATATATAGGATTATTTTTGTTATTTTCTATAAGAGTGGAGAGATACATTGACCTAGCAGCACTAAGAGCTCTTCTATAGTTCAGGCTGCTCTCCTTCCATGCTATTTGGAAAACTAACAATTTAGTTTGACGCCATTTGCGTTCTAATTTCCGAGCGGTTTGTTTTAGAGTGCGTGTATGATCGTTATACCAAGGAGCGAGTTTCTTATCTCTAATAATTTTTCTTTTAACTGGAGCAACATTATCTAAGCTATAACGAAGTGTTGACTCTAGATATTCAGTTGCTTGATAGAGTTCTGTGGAATCAAATGGCGATCCAATCAAAGTTGATAACTCTGGAAGATTATCGATAAAGCTCTGTGTGGTATTTGATGTGAATGTACGTTTAAGGCGGTAGCGCGGTGCTGTGCGTACATTATTACTATGAGACACTTTAATCGAGACAAGACAGTGATCTGATATACTTCAGACTGTGGAATTGTAATTATGTTTCTTATACTTAATCCGAAGGATAATATTAAGTCCAAAGTGTGACCTGCTTTATGAGTGGGTACTACTACACACTGATTTAATCCTACTGAGTCCAGTATGAACATAAATGCTGTTCTCAGAGGGTTTTCTGGATCCTCAAAATGAATATTAAAATCTCCAGCAATTAACGCTTTGTCTACGGAAACGACAAAGTTTGAAAGGAAATCTGCAAATTCACAGAGAAATTCAGAGTACGGCCCTGAGGGTCTGTAAATGATGATTAGCGGAATCGTCTGAGCTGACTTTGTAACTATAGAGAATTTCGAATGCATTAAATTTAAATCTGTTTTTTTGTACGATAGCCAGATTATCGTTGTAAATAACTGCGACGCCTCCTCTACCAGTTAACCGAGACTGGTGTATGTAGCTGTATCCAGGAGGACTAGCTTCATCTAGAGCTACATACTCGTCCTGTTTAATCCAGGTTTCAGTTAAACATAATATATCAAACACCTGGTCTGTGATAGTTTCGTTAATAATAACTGCTTTAGATGCAAGAGATCTAATATTTAACTAAAATTTAGTCCTAGCTTCAGATCAGAGGTGCCGGCTGCGCATTCAGTGTGATCTGAGTTTGTAATATCTATGTTAATTAAAATATTAGAACAGACTTTCTAATTCTTTCTAAGTTTGTTTTTAGCTCGGGGAACAGACACAGTCTCAATATAGTGAACCCTGAGTGACGACTCTATGCAGCTAGCAGACAGTTGGTTTAGCATAAATAAATCACTTATCTTCAATTTTGCAGCGGAGTAAGCTTTTGACTTTACATGTTCCTGCATGTTATTTACAAGTTCTGACGTGTGTCCTTTTGTTACACAGTATCACTGACGACTCCAGACGTTCATTGATTTCTTTGTCTCTAGTTTTATTTTCAACATCAAAGTACAACGGTTGTTACAGTTTCTTGCATAAATCCACTGTAGTCACGACAAGTCGTTTGCTGTGTTCTGCAGCTTTAGTAGATTACAGTTACAACAACTTATTTTACTGTATCTTTTAGCTTACAGTCTCATGTGGCTCATGGTTAAATGCTTGTGTACTCCAAACCTTTCTGTATCCTTCCGTGTCTTAACAACAACTGAACAACTAACATGCGTGATAGACATACAGCTACATAACTGTGAGATGATGTCACAGAACAACTTATGAAATGATGTCACAATACAACTTACGAGTATAATACTAAATGCTTAAACTAATACACTTAATGGAGTTAATGCTTAATGATTAACTAACAGACTTAATGCTTAATGCATGACTAACAGACCTAATGCTTAAATAATAAATTGAAATGAAATGAACACAACAACAAATTACAAGAATGAAATATGGCCCTTACAGTGACTATAGACTCCAGCCTTTTATTTGAAGCTCATGTAGATAATATTACCAGGATAGCATTCTTTCACCTCAGAAATATTGCCAAGATAAAAAATATATTGTTGCTAAATGATGCAGAAAAACTAGTTCATGCTTTTTCCAAGGTTAAAGTATAGTATAAGTGTCCAAGATGGCACCGGTGAGGTCGGCTGCCATCACGACTGCTCCGACCTATTTTACTTTGTTTTCGTTTTTTAAGATATCTTTCAGTAACTTTAAACCGGCTAAATCATCACCATGGAGTACATTAGTTATGATAGAGATTGTTTCTATTGGTATACAATGTACTCACAATTCAACGTTTTTAACTCCGGATCCGAGCTGGCCGAGTGAGATCCTGAGGGAAAACAAAGGACGCGACGCGAAGCGGCGGCCCCGAGGGAAACGAGCCGGCGTCAGGAACAGGCTGAGAGCCCGTGCACACCGCACACCTCTGCCTAGCATCCTGCTCGCCAACGTCCAGTCACTGGAAAACAAGCTCGATGACCTCAAGGCCAGGATAAAGTTCCAAAGAGACATTCGGGACTGCAATCTCCCCTGCTTCACCGAGACATGGCTGAACCCAGCGGTGCCGGACCACGACATTCAGCTGGCCGAGTTCTTCTTGGTTCACCGCATGGACAGGACGCGGGACTCGGGGAAATCGAGAGGAGGCGGCGTGTGTTTAATGGTGAACAGCAGCTGGTGCAATAGCGCGAGCGTTGTTCCTCTCACACGCTCCCTAACTACTGTCCATCATGTGTCGTCCCTTTTACCTTCCTCGGGAGTTCACATCTGTCATAATCAGCGCCGTTTATATTCCACCACAAGCGGACACGGACACTGCCTTATGTGAGCTGCATGAGGCACTCACACAACAACAAACACAACACCGGCGGTACCGGGGGACTTTAATAGTGCCAACCTCAATCACTATATCACTGAGATATTCAACATCTCTTTATCTCAGTCAGTGATCCCCACATGCTTCAGAGAGTCCATTATTGTTCCTGTCCCAAAGAAACCTCAACCTGCTTCTCAATGACTATCGCCCTGTAGCTCTCACCTCAGTAGTGATGAAGTGCTTTGAACGCCTGGTCAGAGACTTCATCATTTCTTCACTACCAGACACACTCAACCCACTACAGTTTGCATACCGCCAGAACCGTTCTACTGATGATGCCATCTCTCACCTCCTCCACACATCACTCACTCACCTGGACGCTAGGAAAGGGAATTATGTGAACATGCTCTTCATCGACTACAGCTCTGCATTTAATTTCCTCCACACTCACCACCAAGCTGGAGCACCTGGGACTCAGCTCATCTATGTGCCAGTGGATCTCCAACTTCCTAACTGGCAGACCACAGGCAGTAAGGATGGGCGATCATGTCTCAGTGTTCTGAGCCCCCTGCTGTACTCTTTGTACACCCACGACTGCGTGGCGACTACCAACTCCACCGCCGTCATCAAGTTTGCTGACGACACTGTCGTGGTGGGCCTGATCGCCAACAACGATAAGTCGGCCTACCTAGAGGAGATAGGAAATCTGGAGAAATGGTGCCAGAGGAACAATCTCCTCCTGAACGTCAGCAAGACAAAGGAGCTGATTGTGGTACAAAGCAGGAGAGGAACTACCAGACCCCAGTCATCAACAGCAGCCCAGTGGAGAGAGTGGACAGCTTTCGATACCTCGGTGTTCACATCACGCAGGACCTGTCATGGTCCTGTCACATCAACACCGTGGTGAAAAAGGCCCGGTAGCCTCTCTACTACCTCAGACGCTTGAGAGACTTTAGACTGCCCTTCAAGGTGCTAAGGAACTTCTACTCCTGCACCATAGAGAGCGTCCTGACGGGAAACATCACAACCTGGTTCGGGAACAGCACCATGCAGGACAGACAGGCTCTACAGAGGGTGGTGCGTTCAGCTAAACGAATCATCCGCACCGAGCTCCCTGACCTCCACTCGATCTACAGCAAACGGTGCTGGACTAAGGCCAGGAAGATGGTGAAGGACCTCAGCCATCCCAACAATGGACTGTTTTCTCTGCTGCGGTCTGGGAAGTGATTCCGCTTCCTGAAGACCAATACAGAGAGATTGAGGAGGAGCTTCTTCCCGCAGGCCATAAGGTCTCTCAACCACAACAACCACAACAAAATACAGCACTAATATTTTCTCTTTTACATCCAACAGTGGGCATTCATGTGTAGCGCAGCCACATAAAGGGGCATTTTTAATAGCAGGGAAAGGGTTACGGAGCTAATGCGGCTCACCTGCACTATGAAATGGGCCCTATATGGTTTTACTTGTCCCCATAGACCGTGTTGGTCACAGGGAAAGCTCTCGCGAGCATGCGCGATCGCAACGCGAGGGAACCCGGAAGTGGCGTCGGGTCACGTGTGCCGGTATAAAGCCGGAACCGGCAAGCAGCCCGAGACGGAGAGATGAGATTCACAGCGCTGTTATTGCTCTTATTACTGTTACACAACAATATCATTGACACTGGACTATCATACACACACACACACGCTTACACTCCACCCCTTTGTTTATACTTGTATATATTTTGTATATATTGTTTTTGGTGCACCTTGTTTGTTTGGTTGTTGGTTTGTTTTGTATAATACACTTTGGTTTGGTTTACATCTAGTTTTGTGTCGCGTCTTATATTGTCCCGTCACGGTTGCGCAATACCGGAAGTGCAGTTTACAAGCCCATATTTTGATTCTCGACCCCGTAGCAAAGTAACTAGAGATTTTAATAAATCCAAGTGTTACATAGTGGTGGCCCGTACGTACGGGGAATCTGTATTTTTGGGTATTTTCCGGTTTTGTGTGTCGTGGCTGAACAAAATGGATGCAAATAAGGCTAATGCTAATGGTAGCCAAGCCGACTTTGCTGTTGGTAGTTATGCGCTGGATAATGTGGATGAGGCATTTTTAACACGCCGTAACCCTACAGTTGAAATAGCTTCATTGATTAGTTCTCTATATATATCTGATAGGCATGATGATAATGTTACTCATGTTTCTGATATTGATGTGGTGCACACACTACAAAATGAACTAAATCAATGCAAGGTGGATATGGTGGCGCTTACAGATAAAGTGTGCTCAGTAGAGCGGGATTTTAGACAGTCCCTAGACAGCAGTGTCAACCGGGAAATCAGTCTTCGTGACGCAGTGGACGCGAGCTTGGAAGGGCTGAAGCGCTACTGCCAGGAGGCTCTCGAGAAAATGGAGAGAGCCATCGTTGACTGTTTTCTACGACGTGACGTCATCTGGGAAAACCAGATAAAGAGACTGCGTCTCACTCGTATGCCCACCAGCCACAGGTTACAGGCCTGCTCCCCTGCACAACAATTACAGGATCCACATTCCCCCAGCACTTCAATTACTACAGCTACGGCCAAGGTAAGGCACCCTAGCAGTCCGGATATCTACGACATTCCTCCTTGTGTTCAATCACACTCTTCTGCTCAGCCCACCTCCTCAGTCTCACCCTCTTCTGCTTCTCTTCATGCTCAACCATCCATACGCGTGGAGTTTCCAGCCTTTGGCAACGCCTCAGAGACAGCTGATGGGTTCAACTTCCTGGAGCAAGCCGAGAATTATCTGGATATCAGACCACTGACCAGCCCAGAGCTGCTAGGAACCCTCGGCTCGGTTCTACGAGGACCTGCTCTGAGTTGGTGGAAGGCGGAGAAAGGCAAGGTGAAGGATTGGAAGTCTTTTAAACAGGCATTCATGGCGGCGTTTTTACCTGAGGACTACCTTACAGAAGTTGAAGTCAACTTAAGGTCTCGGGTACAGCAGCCGGGAGAACGCCTGAGGGACTTTGCCTATGACTACCGTGCCCTCTGTCTAAAGTGGAAGCGGGATATCTCGGAGGAAGAACTAGTGGGGCGAATCCTGCTGAACATCAACCCAAAAGTGGCCGGATGTCTAAGAGGAACGGTGAACACGGTGGAACAGCTGGTGAAGAGAGGTTCCAGGGTAGAGAAAGACTGCGAGGACTGTTTAAATCTGGGTCCTGATACCATTTCCCAAGACCCCCCAGCACTAAAAAGCGATGACGAACCATATCTAGCCATCACGAACACTAAAGCTTCCGCCGACCTACCCAGCGACATAAGTGAGATAATCCGAGCCCAACAAGAGGACGCTTCTATCTTAAAGCTGCTTTCTACGGACCATCCACGAAGCACACTAGATTCGAGGGTCTCATTCGAGCATCATCAAGGGGCATTATATCGCCGGGTACCAGTAAAACGCGGAGAGAAGTTCCAGCTGGTGGTTCCCCAGGTATTAATTAGAACCTTTTTACGTTTCTTCCACGACAATCCCAGGGGAGGACACCAGGGGCAACTAAAAACCCTGCTGAGGTTGCTAGATGTGGCATGGTGGCCGACGGTGCGAAAGGACCTCTGGCACTACTTAAGAACATGCAGCGTTTGTCAACGACACAGAACAGACAACCCCAGACCACTAGCAAGGCTCACCAATATCCCATCTCCACCCACTCATACAAACTACTCATCACCGGACAGACACAGATTTATCACGGAGGAAGTGGAACACAGAGTAAAACATCCTAAATCCCAACAAGCCAGATATCAGAATACCCGGAGGAAAGAAGCGCACTTTCACCCGGGAGAACTGGTTGGGATGAGAACTCACTCACTCTCCTCCCCAGCAAAGAAGTTTTCTGCACAGCTAGTGCCCCAGTTGGAGGGACCAGCAGAATTAAAGAAAAGAAGACGACCAATTAACTACACAGTGTCTTGGGGCAATCCACAAAAAACAAATTTATTGAACGTGGTTAATCTGAAGCGCTTTTACGGACGTTCTCCTCAGACGCCGGAGGCTTGGGGGGTGGGTCTATGTAGCGCAGCCACATAAAGGGGCATTTTTAATAGCAGGGAAAGGGTTACAGAGCTAATGCGGCTCACCTGCACTATGAAATGGGCCCTATATGGTTTTACTTGTCCCCATAGACCGTGTTGGTCACAGGGAAAGCTCTCGCGAGCATGCGCGATCGCAACGCGAGGGAACCCGGAAGTGGCGTCGGGTCACGTGTGCCGGTATAAAGCCGGAACCGGCAAGCGGCCCGAGACGGAGAGATGAGATTCACAGCGCTGTTGTTTAAGAGAGAGAGTTTGTTTGGCGGATCCAAAGGATTACTGTTCCCGGGCGGATTAATCCTATTGGACACTCACAATTCACCTCTCGTTCCGTTTTCTCGTGCTCCCGGACTTTCCATGTTGACCGGTGAGACCGAGCCATCTCTCCCGTACACCATTTCACACACAACAATATCATTGACACTGGACTATCATACACACACACACACGCTTACACTCCACCCCTTTGTTTATATTTGTATATATTTTGTATATATTGTTTTTGGTGCACCTTGTTTGTTTGGTTGTTGGTTTGTTTTGTATAATACACTTTGGTTTGGTTTACATCTAGTTTTGTGTCGCGTCTTATATTGTCCCGTCACGGTTGCGCAATACCGGAAGTGCAGTTTACAAGCCCATATTTTGATTCTCGACCCCGTAGCAAAGTAACTAGAGATTTTAATAAATCCAAGTGTTACACATGGACACTATGGACACATTCATGCACAATTTTTGCATTCATGGACACTATGGACACATTCATGCACAATTTTTGCACTATATATTTATACTTTCATTATGGACCACTGCACAAATCACTTTAATAATAAGACACTTCAAGAAGACAGTCACTTTATGCATATTTGCACACCTCAGCCATTTTTTACATTACTTATGGACAAATTTCAATTTTCTTCTTTCATCTTTCTATATTATATATATTTTGTTCTTATTTGTACAGTTTATTTTTATTCTTATTTTATCTTAGGTAGCACAGTATATTTTTACTTTTACTAGTTAATTTCATTTTCCTGCAATATTTCTTTTACTGCAATATGTCTTTATTTTTACTTGTACAGTATATTTTACCAGTTAACTTTATTTTCTACCATATTACCTTTTATTTATATTTATTCTTATGTTTAAGTTTTTATTTAAAGGTCACTGGTAGTCGAAAAAGCATTTCACTGCATATCATACTGTGTATGACTGTGTACGTGACAAATAAAATTTTAATTCGATTTATCACCTCTAGGTTGGACTATTGTAATGCCTTACTGTCTGGTTGTTCAACTAGGTGCATAAACAAGCTTCAGTTAGTCCAGAATGCAGCAGCGAGAGTCCTCACTAGAACCAGAAGATACGAGCACATCACACCTATCTTATCGTCACTTTATTGGCTCCCTGTGAAATTTTGCATTGATTTTAAAATACTACTTTTGACATATAAAGCATTAAATGGTCTCGCACCGCAGTATCTGAGTGAACTGCTAGTGTCTTACGATCTGCCACGCCTACTTTGATCAAAGGATGCAGGCTGCTTATCAGTACCGTGTATTATGAAAACTACAGCTGGGGGCAGAGCTTTTTCTTACAAAGCCCCAAAATTATGGAATAGTCTTCCAAATGGTGTTCGGGACTCAGATACAGTCTCAGTGTTTAAGTCCAGGCTAAAAACCTATTTATTTAATCAAGCATTTTATAAATAGATTTGCCTTAGGTAAAGGGGCAGATCTGGGGGACTCATGGTCGCAGAGTATTATGGTGAACTGGTATGTTTAGATGCTGTCCTTCCCACTCTCACTGATCACTCAGGTTTGTTGACGGTGAGGTAATTGGTTGCTTTACATCTCAGGGAGCCCTCATATCTGTGTTTCCTTCTGGCTCTCCCTTTTAGTTATGCTGTCATAGTTAGTCCTGCTGTAGTCTCTGCTTGCACTCTACAGTAAATATACATTTACATTATACATTTTGTGACTGTGACCAGACCTAACTGCTATCTTTTCTCTTCTGCTCTCTCCTGCTCTCTTCTCTTTCCTCTCTCCCCCTCTCTCTCCTTCCCTCTCTCTGTCGAGCTACACATGTCGTTCCTGACCTGCCAGTGAGCCAGACTCCCTCTGCTCTGTGGACCTGTCTGACCCATCCTGGTGCTCCGCTTCTGGTTGGAGTTCTCGTCACATGGATGCCCCCCGTGTGTCTCTTTGGGATGCGTCTCGTGTCTGGGGAAGGTTCTCTTTACTAGAAGACGGTTCTGGCCTCGAGTGGTGTTGGCAGCTGTTTCTCTGAGGACTTGACCGCTCGATAGTTCAGGACTGGAACTTTATACAAGTCTACCTGAGTTTTCAATAACTAACTGGACTCCATATTAACCTCAATTAACATCAACTGTTATGCTGAACTGCCTGCCAACTAACACACAGTATGAATGTAGATCAATTCCTGCTCTCTGTTTCACCCAAGTGAGGATGGGTTCCCTGTTGAGTTCGGTTCGCCTCAAGGTTTCTTCCTATTACCATCTCAGGGAGGTTTTTCCTGCCACTGTCGCCCTCGGCTTGCTCACCAGGGACTATTTGACCGTTTTGATTCAAACACATTCAAATTCCATACAAACTTAAAGAATTTTTTTGATTGTATAAAGCTGCTTTGGGACCATGCCAATTGTTAAAAGCGCTATAAAAATAAAATTGAATTAAATTGAATTGAATTTGGGGGACTTATGGATGTAGAGTATTAGGTGAACTGGTATGTTTAGATGCTGTCTTTCCCACTCTCATTGATCACTCAGGTTTGTTGACGTTGAGGTGATTGTTTGCTTTATATCTCAGGAAGCACTCATGTCTGTGTTTCCTTTTGGCTCTCCCTTTTAGTTATGCTGTCATAATTAGTCCTGCCGGAGTCCCTGCTTGCACTCTGCACTAAATATACATTTACCTTATACAGTGTTTGACTGTGACCATACCTAACTGCCATCTCTCCATCTCTTTTGCTCTCTCCTCTTCTGCTCTCTTATCTCTCTTCTTCTCTTCATTTTCCTCTACCTATTTCTACATGTCGCTCCTGAGCTGCCAGTGATCCAGACCTCTTCTGCCCTCTGGACCTGTCTAACTCGTCCTGAAGTCCTGCTTCTGGTTGGAGATCTCATTACATGGATGCCCCATGTGGTCTGCCTGGGATGCGTGTGGTGACTGGGGATGGTTCCACTTTTCCATGAAGATGGTCCTGTCCTCGACTGATGCAGACAGCTGTTCTCTGAGGACCTGTGACTTCAGTCGCTCAATAGTTCATGACTGGAATTTCCTACAGTCTACCTGAGCCTCCAGGAACAAACTGGACTCCATTTAATTATACACATCTCCTCTTATACTGAACTTCCAGTCTCACATAGTATTATGTAGATCAATCCCTGCTATCCGTTTCACCCAAATAAGGATGGGGTACCTGCTGAGTCTTTTTCCTCTCATGGTTTCTTCCTATTACCATCTCAGGGAGTTTTTCCTTGCCACTGTCGCCGTCGTCCTCGGCTTGCTCATCAGGGACAATCTCATCATCTTGATTCATACACCTTCACATTTCATACAAAGTTAATTCTCTTGATTGTGTAAAGCTGCCTTGTGACAATGTAAATTGTTAAAAGCGCTATACAAATAAAATTTAATTGAATTGAATTTACATTTCCTCCTGAATAAGCTACATACACCAACCTCGGTTAATTGGTAGAGGGAGAGGAATCGCAGTTATTTACAATGATAATCTATCGCACACAAACACGGACACAAATTTCTCAATAGTAACATAACAAGTGCAGCTACAAATATGAAGTCAGCTCGGTCGATCCCACTAACTGTCATTTACAGACCTCCAGGGCCGTATTTTGAATTTCTTTGTGAATTTGCAGATTTCCTCTCAAACCTAGTCGTTTCTGTAGACAAGGCGTTAATTGCTGGAGACTTTAATATTCATTTTGAGAATCCAGAAGACCCTCTGAGAACAGAATTTATGTCCATACTGGACCCAGTAGGAGTAAATCAGTGTGTAGTAGGACCCACTCATAAAGCAGGTCACACTTTAGATTCAATAATATTCTTCAGACTAAGTATAAGAAATTTATTTACAATTCCACTGTCTGATGTTATCTCAGATCACTATCTTGTCTCAATTAAAATCTGTCATAGTAATAATGTACGCACAGCACTGCGCTACCGTATTAAAGAGTTACCAACTTTGATCACCGTCTGACCCCACAGAACTTGATCAGGCGACTGAATATTTAGAGTCGCCATTTCGTCATACCTTAGATAATTTAGCTTTTAGTTAAAAGAAATTATTAGAGATAAGAACATTTTTAGAGATAAGAAACTTGCTCCCTGGTATAACGATCCCACGCTCACTTTAAAACAGACCGCTCGGAAATTGGAACGTAAATGCCGTCAAACTAAATTGTTAGTATTTCAAATAGCATGAAAGGAAAGCATCCTGAACTATAGAAAAGCTCTTAGTGTAGCTAGATCAATATATCTCTCCACTCTTATAGAAAATAACAAAAATAATCCTAGATTTTTATTTAATACTGTTAAGCCAAATTAACTATGATATGAATGAAATAAGACCACTGCAGAAATCTCCACAACAACATTGTGCAATTGTGAGGACTTTATGAACTTTTTAAATAATAAAATTGTAAATATCAGGCATAAAATTTAGGCTTTGAAACCGGACAATGCAAATGATGCAGATGTTAAACTAACCATGTCAGATCGGAACTAATTTCACTCATCTCTTCTGCAAATTCATCAAATGTAAATGTAAATTACATTTTTCAGTTCAATTCAATTGATTTGTATAGCGTTTATAACAACTGCTATTGTTGCAAAGCAGCTTTACACAATCTAAAGAATTATTTAACTTTGTATGAAATGTGAATGTGTATGAATCAAAATGGTCAGATAGTTCCTGATGAGCAAGCCGAGTGGTAAGGAAAAACTCCCTGAGATGGTAATAGAAAGAAACCTTGAGAGGAACCAGACCCATCCTCATTTGGGTGAAACAGAAAGCAGGAATTGATCTGCATTCATACTGTGTGTTTGGTGGCAGCCAGTTCAGCTATAACAGGTGATGTTAATTAATGTTAATATGGTGTCCAGGTAGTTATTGGAGACTCAGGTAGACTTGTAGGAAATTCCAGTCCTGAACTAGCGAACTGTCAAGTCCTCAGAAAAACAGCTGTCTACACCAGTTGAGGCCAGAACCGTCTTCTAGGTAGAGTGAAACCGTCCCCAGACACACAGAGCATCCATGGGACGAGATCTCCAAACAGAAGCGGGGCATCAGGATGGGTCAGACAGGTCCGAAAGGGCAGAGGGAGTCTGGATCACTGGCAGCTCAGGAATGACATGTGTAGCTCAAATACCTAACTCTCAATAGAGAGAGGGAAAGAGAGAGAGGGGGAGAAAGGGAAGAGAGAGGAGGAGAAAGGAAAGAGAGAGGAGGAAAGAGAACAGGAGAGGGGAGAGCAGAAGAGGAGAGATAACAGTTAGGTATGGTCACAGTCACATAATGTATATTTACTGTAGAGTGCAAGCAGAGACTCCGGCAGAACTAACTATGACAGCATAACTAAAACTCCCTGAGATGGTAATAGGAAAAAACCTTGAGAGGAACCAGACTCAGCAGGGAACCCATCCTCATTTGGGTGAAACGGATAGCAGGGATTGATCTGCATAATACTATGTGAGACTGAAAGTTCAGTATAACAGGAGATGTGTATAATTAAATGGAGTCTAGTTTGTTCCTGGAGGCTCAGGTAGACTGTAGGAAATTCCAGTCATGAACAATTAAGCGACTGAAGTCACAGGTCCTCAGAGAACTGCTGTCTGCATTAGTCGAGGACAGGACCGTCTTTATGGAAAAGTGGAACCATCCCCAGTCACCACACGCATCCCAGGCAGACCACACGGGGCATCCATGTGATGAGATCTCCAACCAGAAGCAGGACTCCAGGACGAGTTAGACAGGTCCAGAGAGCAGAAGAGGTCTGGATCACTGGCAGCTCAGGAGCGACATGTATAGCTCGACAGAGAAATAGGTAGAGGAAAATGGAGGGAGGGAGAAAGAGAAGAGAGCAGAAGAGGAGAGAGCAAAAGAGATGGAGAGATGGCAGTTAGGTATGGTCACTGTCAAACACTGTATAAGGTGAATGTATATTTAGTACAGAATGCAAGCAGGGACTCCAGCAGGACTAACTATGACAGCATAACTAAAAGGGAGAGCAAGAAGAAAACACACACATGAGGGCTCCCTGAAATGTAAAGCAAAGAATCACCTCACCATCAACAAACCTGAGTGATCAATGAGAGTGGGAAAGACAGCATCTAAACCTACCAGTTCCCCTAATACTCTACGTCCATGAGTCCCCCAGATCTGCTCCTTTACCCAAGACAAATCCATTTATAAAAATGCTTGATTAAATAAATAGGTTTTTAGCTTAGACTTAAACACTAATACTGTGTCTGAGTCCTGAACACTATTTGGAAGGCTATTCCATAATTTTTGGGCTTTGACCCAAAGCTGTAGTTTTCATAATACGCGGTACTGACAAGCAGCCTGCATCCGTTGATCGAAGTAGGCGTGGCGGATTGTAATACACTAGCAGTTCACTCAGATACTGCGGCGCGAGACCATTTAATTTTTTATATGTCAAGAGTAATATTTTAAAATCAATTCGAAATTTCACAGGGAGCCAATGAAGTGAAGATAAGATAGGTGTGATGTGCTCTTATCTTTTGTTACTAGTGAGGACTCTTGCTGCTGCATTCTGGACTAGCTGAAGCTTGTTTATGCACCTAGTTGAACATCCAGACAGTAAGGGATTACAATAGTCCAACCTAGAGGTGATAAAAGCGTGAACTAGTT
Source organism: Clarias gariepinus (assembly GCF_024256425.1). Taxonomy (NCBI): domain Eukaryota; kingdom Metazoa; phylum Chordata; class Actinopteri; order Siluriformes; family Clariidae; genus Clarias; species Clarias gariepinus. The sequence continues at coordinate 33,550,700 of NC_071112.1, forward strand.
TTTCTGCATCGTTTAGCGATGATATATTTCTTATCTTGGCAATATTTCTAAGGTGAAAGAATGCTATCCTGGTAATATTATCTACATGTGCTTTAAATGAAAGGCTGGAATCTATAATCACACTGAGGTCTTTTACTGTTACAGTGTGATTTAAAATCTTACTTCTAGGTATATGTGGTTCTATGACTAGAACTTCTGTCTTATTAGGATTAAGCAAAAAGAAGTTAATTAGCATCCAATCTCTTATGTCCTGCACACATTGCTCAACTTTAATAAACTGGTTTATCTCATCAGATTTTGCTGAGACGTATAACTGTGTGTCGTCAGCATAACAGTGAAAACTAGTACCATGCTTACGGATTATGTTGCCCAGAGGAAGCATGTAAAGGGAAAAAAAGCAGTCAGCCTAAAACTGAACCCTGTGAAACACCTAAGTCCACTAGAGAACATGCAAAATAATCACCATTTAAGTCTACATACTGATACAGATTGGTCAAATAGGATCTGAGCCAAGAGAGGGCTGTACCCTTAATTCCTACTACATTTTCTAATCTGTGAAGAAGAATACTATGATCAATGGTGTTAAAAGCTGCACTGAGGTCGAGTAATACAAGCATGGTTACACCACCTTGATCAGAGGCCAATAGGTCATTTACTACTTTAACGAGTGCTGTCTCTGTGCTGTGATGAGGCCTAAATCCTAACTGATACAGTTTATGTATACCATTTGTATGTGGATATGAGCATAGCTGCTCCGCTACTATCTTTTCCAGAATTTCAGAGATAAAGGGGAGGTTTGATATTGGCCTGTAATTGGACAGCTGACAGGGGTCAAGGTCAGGTTTCTTAATAATCGGTTTAATAACTGCTAATTTAAAAGATTTTGGAACATACTCAATGCTAAGTGAAGAATTAATTATTCTCAACATGGGTTCTGTTATTGCTGGTACTAACTGTTTAAGAAAATGTGTCGGTACAGGGTCATTTTTGCTTAACTCGGGGAACAGACCCAGTCTCAATACAGTGAACCCTGAGTGACGACTCTATGCAGCTAGCAGACGGTTGGTTAGGGATAAACAACCATCCAGGATGAGATGTCTGCCAGACATGCTGAAATCCGGATGGAAACCAAGAGACCGGGTGTGTCGTCAGCATAACAATGAAAACTAATACCGTGCTTAAGGATTATGTTCCCCAGAGGAAGCATGTAAAGGGAAAAAAGCAGTGGGCCTAAAACTGAACCCTGTGGAACACCAAACTCCACTCTAGACCATGCAGAATAATCACCATTTAAGTCTACATACTGATAACTGATCCGTGATAATTTCATTAACAATAACTACTTTAAATGCGAGAGATCTAATATTTAACAGTCCTAACTTCAGATCAGAGGTGCCGGCTGCACATTCAGTGTGATCCGAGTTTGTGGTATCTATGTTAATTAAATTACTATAACAGACTTTTTGAGTCTTTCTGTATTTTTGCTTAGCTTGAGAAACAGACACAGTCTTAATATGATGAACCCTAAATGACGACTCTATGCAGCTAGCAGGTGGTTGGTTTAGCCTGTCTGTCTGCTCCCTGGCCTGGGCTCTGGATTGTCACCGATTAACTAGGCCTCTTCTGAGACTTTGATACAACCAGACAATAAGACAATGATGACATACCATAACAACCATAACCTGCTGTAAGCTCACATTGGGAGGGGACCAGAGCATACTACTTCATCGGACATCGCCTTTGCTAGTTTAAACTAGGGCTGCACGATATATCAAAAAATTATTGTTATCGCGATAATGGTATATGCGATATCTGCATCGTTGCGATAAGTTAAATTTATGTGCCAAGCATTTGTGTGTCCAAATTTGACCAATCAGATGGGCCCTTACTATCTTCATACCTGCTTATATGTTTATACTTAATAGTATTTTCTTATTTAATTTTTGTTTAATAATATTTATTTTTATAAAAAAAAAAACAAAAAAAAAAACATGCCAGCCGAAGAAAATATTTTGTTTAAAAGATGCTCTTGTTGTAAGACACTCTTGATGAGTGTATGGTTACACGTAAATAAAAAGTAATGTTTGAAAGTAATTCATATTGTGTTGGCAGGTCTATGGTAACAGCAAACCAGAAATCAGAATATCTGCTGAGGGTTTTAAGTCATTCATAGTGTTTAGAAGTCTAAATATTTGCAACTTCCTTGACATATAGTGTCTTTTTAGCCGGAATTAGATTTAATTACATCAGATGAATATATATTACCTGTTTATTTTAGTATGATCATTACATATATAAATTATAAAAAAAAAATAGGCAATAATAATAAATGCATTTTTCTAGGGAAATCTTATATCGCAAGAAATATCATTATCGCAATATTCAACAACAATATTACACAATAAAATAAACTATTACTAGTTTAAACACCTCTGTAAAGTTACCCTTGCTAACCTCTGACTGACGAAGGCGTATATCGTTAGCTCCATCATGTACCACTATCTTAAAGAACCTGTGCTGTCCTAGAGCCCCAAGATTACCTGCTATGTCCGGTGCTCTGGGTCCCGGGATACACCTAACCACTGCTGCTGGCGCCCCTAAAGGCCTGACTAATTTCACTTGCCTCAGTATGGAGTCTCCTATAAACAGAGCTCTTTCAGGTTTCTCAGCGGGTGCATCACTGAGGAGAGCAAACCTGTAAAGACACGTGAAGCGCAGAAGAGGTGTGCTCCAGTGGGCTAGCTTTAGCATTAGCTTTGGCTGAGCCAGTATGCCGCCGAGTCGTCACCCACTCGCCCCGCTGTAAGGGCTCTAATGCCGGAGTCGGGGACTGGTTATCTCCACCTGCGGCATCCAGACTACAGCTACGGGAATAACGCTGCTCTCACGCTCTCTAACCCTCTCTAAAGTCTGAATGCGCTCCACTAAGCTAGGCACACACCTATCACAAGTAAAATTACCACTAACCACGGAGGAAGAATGTCTAAACATCTTGCACTCCACACCCTGAACAAGCTGAATATTACTAAAATAAACTTTTGCAGCAACGTAGCAAAAACAGGAAGCTATGTCACCAGATTGGGGTGAGGCAGGCCTATAACCTGTGGATGGTGGGCGTAGTAGTGAGACGCAGCTTCTTTATCTGATTTTTCCAGATAACGTCACGCTACAAAAAACAGTCAGTTACAGCTCTCTCCAGTTTCTCTAGAGCCTCTTGGCAGTAGTGCTTCAGCTCTGCTAAGCTAGCATCTACTGCCTGACGAAAACTGGTTTCTTTGTTAATACTGTTGTTCATGGATTCTCAAAAATCCTGCTCTAATGTGCCCACTTTAGCAGAAAGAGACACCACATTCACCTTACTTTGACTAAGTTCAGTTTGCAGTGTGTGTACAACACCAATATCAGACACATGAGCAACAATATCATCATCATCATGTCTATTCGATATATGCAATGAACTAATCAATAAAGTTATTTCAGTTGTACGGTTACGGCGTGTCACAAATGCATTATCTACATCATTCGGTACATAACTAGTAACAGCAAAGTCGGCCGTCCCGGTACCACTAGCATTAACATTAGCATTAGCGTTAGCCATATTACCATCCATTTTGCTCTGCCAAGACACACACCATCGGAAAATACTCGAAAACACAGATTCCCCGTACGTACGGGCCACCAATATGTAACGTTCGGCTTTGATATTTCAGCTAGTTACCATGCTACGGGGTCATGAATCTAAATAAGGGTTAGTAAATATCACGTCCGTGTTGCACAAGCGTAGCAGAATAAGGAACGACGCGACACAATAACAATTACAAAACCAAACCAAAGTGTATTGAGTGAAAACAAACCAACAAACAAACAAACAAGGTGCTCAAAAAAAAAAATATATATATATACAAAATGTAAACAAATATAAACAATGTAAATAATGTATGCGTGTGTGTGAGTGCATATGTATGAATGTCCAAAGTCCGTGTTATTGTTTGTGTGTGTGTAATGGTGGCTGGGAGAGATGGCTCGGCCTCACCGGTACAAGATGTTCAGTCCGGGAGCACGAGAAACGGCACGAAAGGTGTATTGTAGGTGTCCAGCAAAGATTAATCCAACCGGGGAATAGTAATCCTTCCGATATAGCAAACAATCTCTCTCTCTTTCAAACAACAGCGCTGTTTAGATTATCTCTCCTTTTCGTAGCCTTTGCTGGTTCAATTCAATTCAATTCAATTTTATTTGTATAGCGCTTTTAGCAATTTTCATTGCCGCAAAGCAGCTTTACACAGTCAAAAGAATTATTTAAGTTTGTATGAAATGTGAATTTGTATGAATCAAAATGGTCAGTTTGTCCCTGGTGAGCAAGCCGAGGGCGACAGTGGCAAGGAAAAACTCCCTGAGATGGTAATAGGAAGAAACCTTGAGAGGAACCAGACTCAACAGGGAACCCATCCTCATTTGGGTGAAACAGAAAGCAGTAAATGATCTGCATTTATAGAGTGTGTAGGGTGGGAGGCAGTTCAGCTATAATAGCTGATGTTAACTGATGTTAATATGGAGTCCAGGTAGTTATTGAAGACCCAGGTAGACTTGTAAGAAGTTCCAGTCATGAACTATCGAACTGTCAAGTCCCCAGAGAAACAGTTGCCAGCACCAGTCAAGGCCAGAACCATTTTCTAGGTAGAGAGAATCATTCCCAGACACCAGACGCATCCCAGAGAGACACACGGGGCATCCATGTGACGAGATCTTCAGGTCAGACAGGTCCGGAGGGCAGAGGGAGTCTGGATCACTGGCAGCTCAGAAACGACATGTGTAGCTCAACAGAGAGAGAAAGAAAGAGTGAAAGGGGGAGACAGGAGGAGAGAGGAAAGAGAAAGAGGGGAAGAAAGAGAAGAAGAGGAGAAATGGCAGTTAGGTATGGTCACAGTCACACAATGTATAATGTGAATGTATATTAACTGTAGAGTGCAAGCAGAGACTCCGGCAGGACTAACTATGACAGCTGGTTCCCCTTTTCAAGCCAGCACATGTGATTTGACACGCTATCGGGTCCTTTCGCACAATGGCTGCGTATTCTCACGAGAGAATAAACCCTAGACCCAAAGATAATGCATTTGTGACACGCCGTAACCGTACAACTGAAATAACTTTATTGATTAGTTCATTGCATATATCGAATAGACATGATGATGATGATGATGATGATGATATCGTTGCTTATGTCAAGAGACACTTAAAACCATATTTGGTTCATTTCCCAGTGCAGGTGAGCTTTATCAGCTACTTAATTATTAGCCCGCTATATAAAATGACCCTTTTATGTGGCCGCGCTATGAATGAATAAATGAACATAGAAAGTACTATTTAAATTCTATAATATTAACAAACACAATGAATTTTGCTCTTTATTTCACAGGCTCAGCCAGTGCCAGAGGAAATTGTGCGTAGTGTTGTTGATAAGCAAGCCTCCTTCAGTCCTATTGTAATCGTAGAACCGAGAAGAAGAAAGTTTCATAAACCCATCACCATCACAATTCCTGTTCCACCCAGAGCTAAAGATGTCACATCTAAAGGATGTAAAGGAGACCCGGTTCCATGCTTGAGACTGCTCTGCAGCATCACAGGTACGTACCTGGAGAGAGAGGATGCAGTCGATAATGAGTGTCAAATGAGTGTTTATTTTAAAATTATGAGCGTTCAATGCATTTAAATGCTTTTAAATTAAGTTATAAGTGACATAAAATAGCCAGGGAGACAAAGTTTCTGTGGAAAACTTTTGAAGCAGAAAGTGGTTGTGTTGATCAGCTTGGCTGATTACAACAGCTGGTAGTGTTCCCAAAATCCTCACGAAACAGCTGTAGTGCATACTCATTCAATTCCCTTGAAATCGTCCACATTCTTATAGACTTGGTCCCACTTGGATTGCATATCATCAATCTATATAAAATATCCCAAAATATTGGGATTCAATATGGCGGGGCAAATTGTTGCAAAAATGTATTTGCAAAAGTATTTACACTACAATGTTGAGTTGAGGGTTTGATTTCAATGGTGTTTCCCTGTTCTTCCTGTCCTTGGTGGATTTCTTCCAATTTCCTCCCAAAGTCCAAAGGCATGCAGATAAGGCTATTAGCATTCCCAAATTGCCTGTAGTGTGTGTGTGTGTGATTTAAACCCTGTCCAGGGTGCACTTTGCCCCGTGCTAGAAGTTTCCTAGGGTGGGCTGAAGGCTTTCCACAACCATGTACAGGAAAAGCGATATAAAATAATAAATAAATGATTTTAAAATTACAAATTACTCACAGCATCAAACTTCTGAGATAAGTTCAATTCAATTTTATTTGTATAGCGCTTTTAACAACTGACATTGTCGCAAAGCAGCTTTACACAATCAAAAGAATTATTTAAGTTTGTATAAAAAGTGAATAATATGATAAGATATATATATCATAAGATGATAAGATTGTCCCTGATGAGCAAGCCAAGGATGACGGTGACAGTGGCAAGGAAAAACTCCCTGAGATGGTAATAGGAAGAAACCTTGAGAGGAACCAGACTCAACAGGGAACTCATCCTTATTTGGGTAAAAAAGGATAGCAGGGATTGGTCTGCATAATACTATGTGAGACTGGAAGTTCAGTTTAACAGATGTGTTAAATTAGATAAAGTCCAGTTTGTTCCTGGAGGCTCAGGTAGACCGTAGGAAATTCCAGTCCTGAACTATTGAGCCACTGAAGTCACAGGTCCTCAGAGAACAGCTGTCTGCATCAGTCGAGGACAGGACCGTCTTCGTGGAAAATTGGAACCACACGCATCCCAGGCAGACCACACAGGGCAGGCATCCATGCGACGAGATCTTTAACCAGAAGCAGGACTCCAGGATGAGCTGGATCACTGGCATATCAGGAGCGACATGTATAGCTCGACAGAGAGATGGGAAGTGGAAAAAGAAGAGAGGAAGAGAGAGAGAGAGGAGAGAGCAGAAGAGGAGAGAGCAAAAGAGATGAAGAGATGGCAGTTAGGTATGGTCACATTCGAACAATGTATAAGGTGAATGTATATTTAGTGCAGAGTGCAAGCAGGGACTCTGGCAGGACTAACTATAACAGCATAACTAAAAGGGAGAGCCAGACGGAAACAGACATAAGGGCTCCCTGAGATTTAAAGCAAACAATCACCTTAACGTCAACAAACCTGAGTGATCAATGCGAGTGTGGAAGACAGCACCTAAACATACCAGTTCACCTTAATACTCTACGTCCATGAGTCCCTAGGATCTGCTTCTTTATCTGAGTCAAATCAACTTACAAAAATGCTTGACTAAATTTAAACACTGAGACTGTGTCTGAGTCCCGAACAATATTTGGAAGGCTATTCGATAACTTTGGGGCTTTGTAAGAAAAGGCTTTGGCCCCTGCTGTAGTTTTAATAATAATAAGTGGTACTGACAAGCAGCCTGAGAGGGAGAGGGGGTTAGTCCACGTACTGGAGAAACAGATGCGTCTTGAGTCGTCGTTTAAAGATAGTCAAAATCTCTGCTGTACGGACATCTAGAGGAAGTTCATTCCACCACCTAGGTGCCAGAAGAGAAAAGAGCCTGGATGAATGCCGCCCTCGATCCCTGAGAGATGGTGGGATGAGGCAAGCAGTGCTGGAGGATCGGAGGGAACGTGGTGCAGTGCGTGGTGTAATTAGCACAGAGAGGTAAGTGGGTGATGGGCCATTTTTAGCTTTGTAGGCAAGCATCAGTGTTTTAAATTTGATGCGGGCAGCTACAGGAAGCCAGTGCTGGGAGCGGAGGAGTGGGGTGGTGTGGGAGAACTTGGAAAGGTTGAAAACGAGACGTGCTGCTTCATTCTGGATCAGTTGCAGAGGACGAATCGTGGACAGAGGCAGGCCTGCCAGGCGTGGGTTGCAGTAGACCAGTCTTGAAATAACAAGGGACTGAACAAGCACCTGAGTAGCCTGTGAAGAAAGAAATGGGCGAATTCTTCTAATATTGTAAAGAAGAAATCGACAAGAGCGAGTAAGGTTAGCAATGTGTGGGGAAAATGACAAATGATTGTCCACGGTTACCCCAAGATTGCGGCCGGTGGCTGAAGGAGCGATTTGGTTGTTGTCCAGGGATATCACAAGGTCTTGACCTGAGGATGAGTCACAAGGGATAAACAACAGTTCGGTTTTACTGAGATTGAGCTTCAGCTGATGAGCAGCCAGAATGAGATGTCTGCCAGACATGCTGAGATCCGGGTGGAAACCTGAGTGTCAGATGGAGGAAAGTAGAGAACAAGTTGGGTGTCATCTACATAACAATGGTATGAAAATCCATGCGATGATATGACTTTACCAAGAGACTGGATATAGAGGGAGAATAGAAGAGGACCAAGTACTGAGCCCTGCGGGACACCAGTAGAGAGTCTTGGGGCAGATGTAGATCCCCTCCATGTTACCTCATATGACCTATCTTCTAATTCAAGTTCAAGTTGGCTTTATTGTCATTACAACCATATACAGTTAGTACACAGTGAAACGAAACAACGTTCCTCCGGGACCAAGGTGCTACATGCAACATAAATTTACAACATAAATTAACAGAGACACTAAACTAGCTAACCAAGAGGCCCAGTTAGCTGGCTAGCAGAGACAGGGCAGAGAGACCTAACATAAATTACAACATAAATTAACAAAAACTAACTAGCTAAGTATAACATTTTTATAGACAACATAAAGTGCACGTGCAAATGTGCAAACAAGAGCAACAACAAAGTGACAGTGCACAACCATGACATAACAGAACATAAAATATGGTGTTGAGGTAGTGGGTAAACATAAACATTCCTTAACACAGCAGCAAGAATTGAGGAATTAGTGCAAAAAAAGTAGTCCAGTAATGATCATTGTGCAAAAGAGATAAACAGTGAAGCATTTACAGGTTGGTGTGTACGATAATTTGGTGGTGTAGGTCAGTGTGTCTGCACTTGTGTTGATTAGTCAGTCCAGTCCCAATATTTTGAGGTAGTTGAGTTAAGCTGTGTGATAATGTTTGTGTGTGTGTGTGTGTTTGTGTTTATCAGTCCAGTCCCTTTTTGTTGAGGAGACGGATGGCTTGTGGAAAAAAGCTGTTGCACAGTCTGGATTTGTGTGCCCAAATGCTTCGCTACCTTTTTCCAGATGGCAGGAGTGTGAAGTGTGTGTGAGAGGGGTGTGTCCGATCAGCCACAATGCTGGTGGCTTTGCGGATGCAGCGTGTGGTGTAGATGTCTTCAATAGAGTGGAGAGAGACCCCGATGATCTTCTACGCTGTCCTCACTATCCGCTGTAGGGTTTTGCGGTCCGATATGGCACAATTCCCAAACTAGACAGTGATGCAGCCGCTCAGGATGCTCTTGATAGTTCCTCTATAGAAGGTGGTCAGGATCGGTGGTGGAAGCTGGGCCTTCCTCAGTCTTCTCAGAAAGAAGAGACGCTGTTGGGCTTTCTTGTGTAGGGAGCTGGTGTTGAGGGACCAGCTAAGGTCCTTCTCTAGGTGGACATCCAGGAATTTGGTGCTTTCGACAATTCCCACAGAGGAGCCGTTGATGCTCAGTCAACAGCCATCTCTTTTGTCTTGTCAACATTTAGAGACAGGTTGTTGTCTTTACACCAGTCCGTTAGCCTTTGCACTTCCTCTCTGTATGCTGACTCGTCGTTCTTGCTAATGAGACCCACCACGGTCATGTCATCAGCGAACTTAATGATGTGGTTCGAACTGTGTGTTGCTACACAGTTGTGAGTCAGCAGTGTAAACAGCAGGGGACTGAGCACACAGCCTTGTGGGGCCCCAGTGCTCAGTGTGGTGGTGCTGAAGGTGCAGTTCCCGATCCGTACTGACTGAGGCCTACCAGTCAGAACGTCCAGGATCCAGTTGCAGAGGGAGGTGTTCAGGCCCAACAGGTTCAGCTTCCCAATCAGTTGTTGGGGGATGATAGTGTTGAATGCTGAGCTGAAATCTATGTACAGCATTCGAACATACGTGTCCTTCTTGTCCAAGTGTGTGAGGGCAAGATGTAGTGTAGTGGAGATGGCGTCGTCCCTTGAGCGGTTAGGACGGTACGCAAATTGCAAATTGCAAAGTGGGTCCAGTGAGGAGGGCAGCAGGGTCTTGATGTGTCTCATGACGAGCCGCTCAAAGCACTTCATGATGGTGGGTGTGAGTGCAACGGGATGGGCAGGACACAGTGGACTTCTTGGGCACGGGGACAATGGTGGTGGCCTTGAAGCACGTGGGAACGACGGCGCTGCTCAGAGAGATGTTGAAGATGTCGGTGAGAACATCTGCCAGCACATTCTCTGAGCACTCTGCCTGGGATGTTGTCTGGTCCAGCAGCTTTACGTGGGTTGACTCTGCGTAGAGTTTTTCTCACCTCAGCTGTAGTGAGACACAGCACCTGGTCGTTCGGAGGAGGGGTGGTCTTTCTCGCCGCCACGTCGTTCTGTTTGTCAAACCGTTGTTGTTCAGCGCATCTGGGAGGGAGCCGTCACTGTCACAGGCAGGTGATGTTGTCCTGTAGTTTGTGATGGCTTGTAAGCCCTGCCACATGCGCTGTGTGTCGCCGCTGTCCCTGAAGTGATTGTGGATTCTCTGGGCATGTGCGCGCTTCACCTCTCTAATGGCCCGAAAAAGTTTGTCCCTTGCTGTTCTGAGGGCCACCTTGTCTTCCGCTTTGAAGGCAGAGTCTCTGGTCCTAAGAAGTGCACGCACTTGGGTCGTGAGATGATGCTCTTGGAGACAGTGATGTCATCGGTGCACTTGTTGATGTAGCTGGTCACTGATGACGTGTACTCCTCCAAGTCAGTAAAGTAGCCGTAAGTTGCAGCCTCCCTAAACATGTTCCAGTCAGTGCTCTCGAAACAGTCCTGAAGAGCAGAGATGGCTCCTGCTGGCCAGGTTTTCACCTGCTTCAGAAGCGATTTTGAGCGCCTGACCTGGCCGTTCGGTACTTTGTTGCTGAGCCATGTCTCCGTGTAAACAAAGACACAGCAGTCTCTAACCTCACGCTGTGTAGCCTGCTGTAGTCGGATGTAGTCCAGTTTATTGTCCAGGGAGCAGACGTTAGATAACATGATGGACGGGAGAGCCGGCAGCTAGGGTTTGTTTTTAGCCTAGCACAGACTCCCGCCCGCCTGCCGCACTTTTCCATGCGCACTGCTTCCGATGACCCTTCCTCCGGCCTCCGGCATCAGGCAACGCCGAGGCTTCGAGGCCTGGTTCACGCAGCAAGCCGAGGTCGCGTAGCTTTTTCCGCAGCTCATTATGGATATCATTAACCGAGTTATTTAGGTTGAAAAGTGTCTCGCTGTTGTATGTACGGACACCAGTTGCGACGATATCCATACACATAGTAAAATTAATGTGCTACACACAAAACGTAAACATGGTAGCACCATTTTGACTCCGGAGCGGCCGCTGCGTGCTACTGCTGTGCCGCCATTTTGGATCCCCTAAAGTTCTAGGTAAGAAGCAAACCATTGCCACGCTGTTCTACAAATTCCAAGGCTTGTAAGAATAGATAATAGAGTCTTGTGGTTTACCGTGTCAAATGCAGCTGACAGGTCCAGGAGGATGAGGACAGATGACAGTTTAGCAGATCTAGCACCATGAAGCTTCTCAGTGACTGACAGAAGGGCAGTCTCTGTGGAATGTGCCACTTTGAATCAAGATTGGTTGGGATCATTAAGGTTGTTCTGTGAGAGATAAAGAGACATTTGGTTATAAACAGCTCTTTCAAGAATTTTGGAAATAAAAGAGAGCAGTGATACCGGGCGATAATTGTTAACTTTTGATGGGTCCAGGCAGGGTTTCTTGAGGATGGGAATAACCCTCGCCTTCCTAAAAGCAGGAGGAACATGACCAGATGATATGGAATGGTTGATGATGGCTGTGGTGAAGGAAAGGAGGTCTCGTGAGATGGCCTGGAACATTGTGGAAGGGATTGGGGCTAATAAACAGGTGGTGGGGTTAAATGATGAGATGATCTGTTGAATCTCATCAGATGACAGGTTGGAGAATTCTGCTAAGGGAGGGAAGGGAAGGTCTTGAGATTCTGCCATAGGAGTTTGGTTGAGAGCGAAGGACTGGCGGATTGCTGCAATCTTCCCATCGTAGAATGTAGCAAAATCGTCAGCAGTCAGAAAGAAAGAGGCAGGAGGAGTCGGTGGGTTGAGTAGTGAGGAGATGATGTTGTGGTGTTTGCCAAGATCATGTGCAGAGGCTTCCAACTTTTGTCTGAAGAAGGTAGTTAACGTCACATGAGAATTTGGAGAGAAGAGTCTGGTAAGAGATGAGATCTGCATCAAGTTCAATTTAATTCAATTTTATTTGTATAGCACTTTTAGCAATTGTTATTGCCGCAAAGCAGCTTTACACAATCAAAAGAATTATTTAAGTTGGTATGAAATGTGAATTTGTATGAATCAAAATGGTCAGTTTGTCCCTGGTGAGCAAGCCGAGGGTGACAGTGGCAAGGAAAAACTCCCTGAGATGGTAATAGGAAGAAACCTTGAGAGGAACCAGACTCAACAGGGAACCCATCCTCATTTGGGTGAAACAGAAAGCAGTAAATTATCTGCATTTTTACAGTGTGTTAGGTGGCAGGCAGTTCAGCTATAATCAAGTTGCGATTTCTTCCATCTTTTCTCTGCAGTTCTTAATTTTCTTCTGTTGTTGCGCAGTACATCAGATAGCCAAGGAGCAGGACAAGACGTCTTCCTTGGTTTAGATGACAGTGGACAAAGGAGATCTATGGATGAGAAGAGAGAGGAGAGGAAGGTTTCAGTTGCAGTCTCTAGTGGTAGAGAGGAAAAGGAGTCTGGGTCTGGGAGGAATGATAGGGTGCATGAAGACATAGAGGAAGGTTTCTGCGGGTAAAAGAGACATTTTGGTGGTTAGATTTACATAGAATAGGAAGGGTTATGGTGAAGGATACCAGGTGATGAACAGAATTATGAAGAGGAATAGGAGTGATATCTGTGACTGGGGAAGGGCGGCAAAAAACAAGGTCGAGAGAATTCCCTGTCTTGTGTGTAGAAGGGCAGCTTTTTAGAGTTAAAGGGAAGGAGAAGGAGAAGGAGTTAAGGAGAGGGAGAAGAAAAGAGGATTGGAGTTTATCATATGGAAGGATGAAATCTTCTAGAACAGTGAGAGGAGTGTTAGCAGAAGTAAAAAGACTAAGAAGCATGTCCATTTCATCTAGAAAGTTTCCTAGAGAGCCAGGAGGACGGTAAATAACTAAGATGTGGAGTTTAATTGGACAGGTTACCTTAACTGCATGAAATTCAAATGATGAAAAACTGAGATGAGAAAGGGTGATAGGCGAGAAGGACCATCTCTTGGACAACAGGAGACCCGTACCACCACCTCTGCCAGTTTCCTGTGGAGTGTGAGAGAATACATAGGCAGAGGATAGGGCAGCCGGTGTAGCTGAGTTCTAAGAAGATATCCAGGTCTCAGTTAGTGCCAAAAAGTCAAAAGAGTAATGGATAGCTAGGGAAGAGATAAAATCTGCTTTCTTTACTTTAATTACCTGAGAACAAATTGCTTTAGACCTACTTCAATCACACTGCAATCAACACTACCAAACAGCAAAAACTAGGTACAGTATACAGTATGAACCAATTGTTTCAAAAACAGTACAAAAGTTAAAAACCTACCTTACCAGTAGAGAAGAATCCTATTTCCAATTAAAGCACACTGAATTGAACAGGATGAGTATGTAGCTCTAAATGAAGCTAGTCCTCCTGGATACAGCTACATACACCAGCCTTGGCTAACTGGTAGAGGGGGAGGCGTCGCAGTTATTTACAACGATAATCTGGCCATTGTACAAAAACACAGATTTAAATGTACTGCATTTAAAGCTATCTATAGTAACATAAAGTCAGCTCAGTCGATTCCGCTAATCATCATTTACAGACCTCCAGGGCCGTACTCTGAGTTTCTCTGTGAATTTGCAGATTTCCTCTCAAACCTTGTCATTTCTGTAGACAAAGCGTTGATTGCTGCAGCCTTTAATATTCATTTTGAAAATCCAGAAGACCCTCTGAGAATAGCATTAATGTCCATACTGGACTCAGTAGGAGTAAATCAGTGTGTAGTAGGACACACTCATTAAGCAGGTCATGGATTTGGATTTAATATTATCCTTCGGGTTAAGTATAAGAAACATAATTACAATTCCACAATCTGAATTTCTCAGATCACTGTCTTGTCTTGATTAAAGTGTGTCATAGTAATAATGTATGCTACAGCTTTAAACGTACGTTCACATCAAGTACCACACAGAGCTTTATCAATAATCTCCCAGAATTACCAACTTTAATTGGATCGTCATCTGACTCCACAGAACTCGATCAGGCGACCGAATATTTAGAGTCACTTCTTTATAGCTTAGATCCGTGGTTCTCAAAGTGTGGGGCATACAGACATGACAGGTGGGGCGCATTGAATGGGAGGGAATTAGTGGAAAATAATAGGAAAGTACCTATTCTAATTCATGCTTTTCTTTATTGACAATAAAGATCGGACACTCGAAACTAAACAATCACACAAAAAGAAATGGATCATTAATACAAGTCAATTAAAATATCAGAGAAAAAGTGGAACCATAGTGCAACAATAACGGTTTAACGTAGGCATGTTAATTGCAGTGGAACAATATATAAGGAAGCATTCAGTATTATATATGTAATTTCATTTATTCCAATGTGTATGCTGATGTTTCTGTATTTTTGTTAAAAATTTATATTTTAATCAGGCAGTACTAGTCTGGCATTTCTAGTTTTCAGTGTGGCAACAAAGTTGCTTTTTGATCCTTTAGGCGCTGAACAGAAGGAAAGATCAATTCTACGCTTCTACGATCCCTATATCATTTGTTGCGCCGTAGAGAATAATGGTGTTTATGCTTTTAAACATGTATAATTTAGGGCGGATGTAGCTTAAAGACAATGTAAAAAGGAAATATATGTGGGTATCTTATTTGCGTGTTTATTCACGCAGCTATTAAAGTCAGAGATGCGAATATCAAACTAAATTTACTGCGCACACAAACCGGGTCAGTAGCGTGCTGTATGTAGTGAGCATAATAACGTCCATGGATACATTTGTTACATGGACCACAAAAAAGCAGGTGATTCAGCACCAGAGGTGTCAAGTAACGAAGTACAAATACTTCGTTACCTTACTTAAGTAGAAATTTTGGGTATCTATCCTTTACTGTAGTAATTATTTTTCTACTCCTTACATTTTCACGCAATTATCTGTACTTTCTACACCTTACATTTTAAAAATAGCCTCGTTACTCCTATTTTATTATAGTTTGTCATTTAAAAAACAAATAAACAAAAACATCCGGATAAATCGCGTTAACCGGATTGGAGCAAATTTGACGTTGGATAAGAAGTATAAACATACCATTCCGACACCCTATTGGTTTTCGGAATGGTACGTTTGTGTCACCCTATTGGTTGTCGGAATGGTACAGGTGTGTGTTTTGTGTCTTAAACCGCTGGCAGCAGACAGCATGAGACCCAACAAAGTAAGAAGACACTTGGAGACAACACAACCAAGTCACGTTAATACTGTAAGCCACTCGACTTCTTTGAAAGAAAGCTCTAGATAAGTAAGTCGGTTATAACAATTGCACGTGTATTTTATGTTTTGAACTTGGCGTTATTTAATCTTATTGGTTTAGAAATTGATATTTCAATAAATTGTAAACTTGGCCAATTTCGTTATCATTTTGTTGACAAGTGGGGCTTGAAAATTCGTCCACCCCCTTAAAATGGGGAATGTCAGAAAATGTTTGGGACATTAGATAATGTAGCTCCAGTTAAAAGGAAAATCATTAGAGATTAGAAACCTGCTTCCTGGTATAACGACCACACACGCACTAAAACAAACTACTATTACTAGAACGCAAATGTTGTCAAACTAAATTGTTAGTATTCCAAATAGCATGGAAGGAGAGCATCCTGAACTATAGAAAAGCTCTTAGTGCTGCTAGATCAATATATCTCTCCACTTTTATAAAAAAATAACAAAAATAATCTTAGATTTTTATTTAATACCATAGCTAAACTAACTAAAAACAAGACCACTGCAGAAATCTCCACAACAACAACAACAACATACAGTAGTGAGGATTTCATGAACTCTTCAATAACAAAACCATAAATATTAGGCAAAAAATTCAGGCTTTGAAACCAGACAATTTAAGTGATACAGATGATAAACTAATCACATCACATCAGAACCTAGAATACTTTACTCCCCTTAAAGCGATAGAACTAATTTCACTCATCTCCTCTTCAAAATCGTCAACCTGTGAATTAGATCACATACCAACACATTTTCTTAAGCAAATAGTTCCAGCAATAACAGAACCCGTGTTGAAAGTAATTTCAGTGGGTATATTCCTGAATCTCTCAAATTAGCAGTTATTAAACCACTAATCAAGAAATCTGACCTCAACCCCTGTCAGCTTTCCAATTACAGGCTGATATCAAACCTCCCCTTTATCTGGAAAAGGTAGTATTACAGCAGCTATGTTCATATCTACATAGAAATAGCATAAACAAACTGTATCAGTCAGGATTTAGGCCTCATCACAGCACAGAGACAGAACTTGTTAAAGTAGTAAATTACTTCCTATTGGCCTCTGATCAGGGTTGCGTCACTATACTTGTGTTACTCAACCTTACTGCAGCTTTGTCAATATTGATCATAGTGATCTCCTTTACAGATTTGAAAATGTGGTAGGAATTAAGGGAACGGCCCTCTTGTGGCTCAGATCCTTTTTGACTGATCGTTATCCGTTTGTAGATTTATATGGTGACCATTCCTCATGTTCTCAAGTTGAGTTTGGTGTTCCGCAGGGTTGAATTTTAGGCCCACTGCTTTTTTACTTTTACATGCTTCCTCTGGGCAACATAATTCGAAAACATGGTATTAGTTTTCATTGTTATGCTGATGACACACTTATACGTCTCAGCAAAACCAGACGAGAAAAACCAGTTTACTAAAGTTGAGCAATGTGTGCAGGACATAAGAGATTGGATGTTAATTAATTTCCTTCTGTTTAATCCTGATAAGACAGAAGTTCTAGTCATAGGATCACAAGCAGCTAGAAGTAAGCTTTCTGATCACACTGTGACTTTAAATGGCCGTTCTGTTCCATCAAGTGCAACAGTAAAAGACCTTAGTGTTATTATAGATTCCAGCCTTTCATTTGAAGCACATGTAGATAATATTACCAGGATAGTATTTTCACCTCAGAAATATTTCCAAGATAAGAAATATACTGTCGCTAAATGACTGTCTGGTTGTTCAACAAGGTGCATAAACAAGCTTCAGTTAGTCCAGAATGCAGCAACGAGAGTCCTCACTCGAACCAGAAGATACGAACACATCACCCCTATCTTATCCACATTGCATTGGCTTCCTGTGAAATTTTGCAAAGATTTAAAAATACTAATATTGCTGTATAAATTATTAAATGGTCTCGTGCCACAGTATCTGGGTGAACTGCTAGTGTCTTACAATTCGCTACTTCGAAGGATGCAGGCTGCTTGTCAGTACCATGTATTATTAAAACTACAGCAGGTGGCAGAGCTTTTTCTTACAAAGCCCCAAAGTTATGAAATAGCCTTCCAAATAGTGTTCGGGACTCAGACACAGTTTCAGTGTTTACGTCTAGGCTAAAAACCTATTTTTTTTTTAGCCAAGCATAGGTAGAGGTAAAGGAGCAGATCGGCTCGGGTTACTTTGCTGGAACCCTGTTCCCTGAAAAAGCGGGAACGAGATGCTGCGCGAAAGCGCTATGGGAAACGATTCCTCGTGACCCGTTGTGAAGCACGTGTGTGTCAAACACAGCAAATATTTTGGCATGTATAACCTCAGGCAGGTGACGTTAACCGATGAGGTGCACCTGGAGGTTATAAATAGGCATGAACCGGAAACACCCTCAGGTCAATTTCGTCTGAAGGATGTCCAGTCACGCATGCAGTGCGGCATTGTAGCGCAGCATCTCATTCTCGCTTTTTTAGGGAACAGGGTTACAGCAAAGTAACCCGAGACGTTCCCTTTCAAAAGCTACACCCGATGCTGCGCGAAAGCGCTATGGGAACGAGAATACCCACTTCACCGCACTGCAAGTGTCTGAACCCCCAGGGTTGTGTGCGCACAGTACCCCCAAGGAGTCCTAGACATAATCCTGGGATGCTGACTCGAGGACCCGCAAGCCTGGCATCCCCCTATAAAGCCTGACCGATGTCTTGCGGAAAGGCAGCCTGCCGCATGCCATGCTTGGAAGCCCCTCTTGCTGGAGCAATAGATGAGGCAAGCTTCCTGGTCGACAGCCCTAATCACTAGAGGCGAAGTATGCCACGCACCTCATAGGCTAGAGCACTAGCATCTGTAACCCGACTCGTCTAATGGCGGCCGCCCTTGGGCCGTGGCCCCACGACATATAAAACCCTGCTCTAATTGGCTTAATGCAGAGGTCCGCTGTAAATTGAAGAGCATGAGCTGGACACAGCGAATGAAGACTTACTGCTCCGGAGCTAACGGCGGAGGACAGAAGGCTTCAACTGTGGGAGATAGTTGGGTAAGAATGCAGAACGGCTTTTTTTTTTTTTTTGCAGAAACTTCCAGCACTGGAACAGTTTGGCAGTGGACTGGGTCTACATGTTTTATGTCCTGGATGTAAAGGATCCTAAAGGACAGAATTTGTCCTGTCCTCCTAGGCTAGGGGACTAGCATCTCCAACCCGACTCGTCTAATGGCGGCTGCCCTTCGGCTGCGGCCCCAAGACATATGAAATCTGCTCTGATTTACGCCACTGGCTAGTGCGGTGGTGTACTGTAAATCCTAAGGAGCATGAACTAGACACAGTTAATGAAGTCTTACTGCTCCGTAGCTGTAACAGCGGAGAACAGAAGCTTCGAAGACAACTGCAGAAGATAGTTGGGTGAGGATGCAGAATAGCTCTAGCTAGCCAATGGCAAAGCCTAAGCACAATAGAAAGGCTGATGAGGCCCGTGAATAAGCCTGCAACTAAGGGGTGCTTTCTACCAGCCCCATCAGTCAGGACGTAGGTGAGAAGCGGCTCCGTATGTTCTGAGTGTACTAGGACAAAAGCCTGAGGTCAACTTTCTTGCAGAAGCTCCAGCACTGAAGCTGTTCGGCAGTGGACTGGGTCTGCATGTTTCGCCATGTCCTAGAATGTAAATGATCCTGACGGACAGAATTTGTCCTGTCCTCAAAGCAGAACCTAGTGGGCTAGTCTTCTTAGCGGCGCGAGCTTAGTCTGCACAGGCAATATTTACAAGACTGCTGTAGTGTCCGCGCTAGGACATAATAACCTCTTGACTGCTGGAGGGAGTATTTCAGGGCCAGAAATAGAGTCATTGTTTCAGGGCAATTGATGTGCCACACGAGAAGATAACCTCTCCAGCTCCCTTGGGCTGGGCGGCCAGCTAAGGTCGCGCTCCAGCCCCTAAGGGAAAAACCGTCTGCCGTTAGCAACTCGCGATGACAGCACGGACCTAGAGTGGGACCCAGAGTCAAGGACGAGGGTCTGAACCACATAGAAAGGGTACGAAGCTCCCGGCGCGTAACTCTTATTGCCTCCGGCACTAAGCCACCACTGAAACCACTCTGGGAGCAGTGACGTTACCACCTCGCCTAGCTTATACTCCTTTAGAGTATACTATAATGAATTCGGCGCGCACAGGAGACAGCTGTGCCCGCATTGCGCTTGGATTCCGCATGACACTCAACTTCATACCTCGTGTAGGAAGGAGAACGCTTTGTGGCGTTAGCGCTCCACCTTAAGAAGGGAGGTGAGCTAGGGCGACGTGTTGACGCCAACGAAGGGGTGGTGATGGTGGTGGCTGTTAGGTGTTCAGCATCCTAACGATTGCACTGGAGACCGCTGCTCTCCGAAACACCAGTGGTGGCGGAGATTGAACCACAGCCTCCTAAGGATGCTGGTCCACTTCATTGCTTCGTACCTAAAGAGACATAGCTGGCAGTACAGTAGGTGGACAACCAGAATGCCTATTACCGTCGCACTCACCGCCGTCGGAAAACGGCAGCAGCCAAAATAAATCAGTTGCATTTTAAAGTCATTCGTGAAATGACCGTCAGGTGGCGCAATGTAAAATTTTTTACTCTACGCAGTTTAGAAATATAATTAAGTCAATAAAAAAGTCTTAACAATATGTTGTATAAAAGAAATACTACAGTGATTGTAATTTTCACATCTGAGAACTTTATACAACAAAAATGAAAAATCTGAACCAAATATATTGATATTTATTGTATAATAATGAGTCAAAAAACAAACCTTGGTTAAATGTTGTTTTGACAGATAATTTTATTTGTACAAAGAATTAACTGTTATATCTTTGTTTGTAACTGTTTATTGTTATGTTAAAAAATACATCAAACTTTAAATATAGAAATAACTGGTAAAATAGACTTTCAGAATGAAACATTACAATAACTCAAAAAAGACGCACTAAAAATGCTGTGTTGTTTCTGTAAACACATCGTTGGGTGGTTTATGCTGGGTCAAAATTCTGGGTTATTTCGGGTACCTTAAACACATTGTTGTGTTGCTCATGTTGGGTCAAATGTAGTGAGTCATTTACAAATGAACACCTGGTTGGGTTATTTTGACCCAACAACTGGTTTATTCTTTATTCTCTGGTTTCTCCAAACGTCAGTCTGCAAAATGTTTGAAATATTATTGTTATTGTGTCACAGGTGTAGTTTTCGGAAATTTGAGCTTCAGTAGGCTACATCCCCCGGCGCTCTGCGCATAACACCGGTCCAGCGCAGCCTTGTAAAGAATTTCTAAACGTGGGCTATTGTTGTTTACTTACAATATTTGTTCATTTAATTTGGTGGCAGTGGGCAGAGTGGCAGAACGGAGCATGCGGAGGCAGCCCGCCTGCACAGAGTAAAGGCGCCGCGAGAGCGCGAGGATCAAAGGGCGGACTTCCAGTGTCCTGTTTGAAGTCCCTGGACCGCGTCACATTGCCCCGCTCGCATGCCACTCTGTCCTGCTCCACCGCATTACGTACTTCCCGGACTCAACTACGCGCCTTGCCTTTATAATGTGGAGCCTGAGATCTTAATGTTGATTATCGCCAGCCAGCCCGAATAGGTGGCTCCGTCCCTTTACATACCTGCCACCTATCTAGGGAGCCTACGGAGTGAGCGAGAAGCGATAGTAAATTTGGGCGCACGCCCTTCATAGGCGCACGCCGTGACATATCGTGATCCACGTCTTTAACTTCGTAACCTAATTAGCGCTCAGCTGCAGGCATAAAGTTAAAAAATGCGTTGGGGGAAAAACAGCAAGGAGACTCACCCTGACCATTTTATTAATTCACGTATACACAGAGTTTCGGTTAATTTTCTGACACGCTAAATGTGGGCCGTTGTTGTTTATCTCCTCCTCTCGCACGCATAAAGTTTTCCTGAGCGCGGAGGAATTTTGTTGTAATATTTAATAATATCTATGCCGTTTAATCAGGGGCTCTTATTTCCTATTTGTCCTGGGATGTTAGTTACTGTGTGTGCTTAACAATGGCAGGCAACGTTCAAATATAGCTGTTCTCACCTATACATTCAGATAAATGAAATGCATCCCTCCCCACTTTAAGACCTGGATTTTGAAGACCTGCAGTGATTCAGGCCTCTTTTTAAATTTCTGCAAATTTTATCTTCTGGATTTTAGATTCTAAAAGTGACATTATTACTGTTTTACTGGAATAGAAGAAATAGAGATTTTCTTTATCATAACATAAATTGTATTGGTTGTAATCACTCTATACACAATCATTTTCGTCATTGTGAGCGCACCTAAATAAAATTAGAGTCTTATAAAGGCTATGTAGCTTATATAGTTTTACTATATAGTTTTTGCACATTAATCTGACAATGTTTTAATTTTATCGTCGTTTATTTTTAGTTTACATTTATTTAAGTTAATAAATCCACTACAAATTTAAAGAACACAAAATATAAGATGACACAAGACCCTACACGTGTAGCTTTTCTAATTACACATAAAAATCTCTTTTTAAATTTGTGCAAATTTTATCTTCTGGATTCTAGATTCTAAAATTAACATTATTACTGTTTTACTGGAATAGAAAAATGAAGATTTTCTTATCAGAACATAAATTGTATTGGTTGTAATCACTCTATACACAATAATTTTCTTTGGTATTTTTTTATAAAATATTGAAAGTTACCACTTCTAACACCAACTAACACAGTGGCTCATCACTAGAGGAGCGCTCTGGAGTGATAGTTTCCATCTCCGCGGAAGCGAAAGAGAAAGTTCTTTTCCCCTTCACAAGAAGCGCCAAAGCGCGCTGGAGAAGTGGAAGGTAAAAGACTCATGATTCGGTCTCGTGCGCCTCCACCAGATTTGCACGCCAGAAATGCGTTGCGGGTCGCGGTTTCGCTTTAAGACGGCGAACCCGAGCGCGCAGGACTTTAAAAGGGAGAAAATCGCAATACTTACCTGCTCCCTGAAGCCCGAGGATAGCGTGCTTTTCCCCCAAACACTCAAACAGAAAACGCGAAGATCGCCCTCAGCGAGATATTCTTCTACACAGTAGGGACTTACTACTCTGGTAAGTAGTAAGACATTTTCTATTTTCGCTTTATGTTAAAAAAAATGCTTACACACACGCACACACAACATGGATCCTGAAGAGAAAATGATCTGAGGGTGTTTCCAGTTCATGCCTTTTTATAACTTCCAGGTGCACCTCATCGGTTGACGTCACCTGCCTGAGGTTATACATGCCAAAATATTTGGCGTGCTTCACAACCGGTCACGAGGAATCGTTTCCCATAGCACTTTCGCGCAGCATCGAGTGTAGCTTTTGAAAGGGAACTGGGGGACTCATGGGCGTAGAGTATTACAGTGAACTGGTATGTTTAGATGCTGTCTTCCCAACTCTCATTGATTACTCAGGTTTGTTGATATTGAGGTGATTGGTTGCTTTACATCTCAGGGAGCCCTCATATCTGTGTTTCCTTCTGGCTCTCCCTTTTAGTTATGCTGTCATAGTTAGTCCTGACGGAGTCCCTGCTTGCACTCTGCACTAGATATACATTCACCTTATACATTGTTCGACTGTGACCATACCTAACTGCCATCTCTCCATCTCCTTTGCTCTCTCCTCTTCTGCTCTCTTCTCTCTCTCTCTTCCTCTCTCCTTTTTCCTCTACCTATCTCTCTGTCGAGCTATACATGTCGCTCCTGAGCTGCCAGTGACACAGACCGCCTCTGCCCTCTGGACCTGTCTAACTCGTCCTGGAGTCCTGCTTTTGGTTGGAGATCTCGTCGCATGGATGCCCCGTGTGGTCTGCCTGGGATGCGTCTGGTGACTGAGGATGGTTCCACTTTTCCACGAAGATGGTCCTGTCCTCGACTGATGCAGACAGCTGTTCTCTGAGGACCTGTGACTTCAGTCGCTCAATAGTTCAGGACTGGAATTTCCTACAGTCTACCTGAGCCTCCAGGAAAAAACTGGACTCGAAGCCACTTTGCGACAATGTCAATTGTTAAAAGCGCAATACAAATACATTGAATAAAAAAAAATTAAATAATAAGCAAAGAGTATTGAATAAATTAAATATATTTTTGCATTAATATTTTGCAGTATTAGCATTTAACTTTTAGGCAAGCTTTTAAGTAATTGTCATGTTCTTATGATTTCAGTGATAATATTAAGAAAAAAAGATTTATACGTTATTCAATTTAGTGTCTACAATATTACACTCTATTCCTCCAATTAAAAACTGTTTTAATTGGAAGAATAGAAAGAGACAATTATATATGTAATGTTATAAAATAAGGTGATAGTAAGAAATAGATTTTATTGTTTTTTTTTTATTAATAAAATACATTTTGGGCATTCAGGCCATGTAAGTGTCCCATTGGAAGTCAGGGGTGCTGGCAGGAATATATTTCATAATACGGACAAGAATCAACTTTTTTAATTTGATCAAAATGATAATAAAAAAAAAGTATGTATAGTGTTTACAAGATTACAGCTACTGGTGCCCCTGTTCGGAGTCACACAATGGCACATAATTATAAATTAATTTATTATAAAACTGCATTTACTTCTCGGTTATTGATAATGTTTATTGAATGTCATATTATTTAACAGCCTATTTTGACAACACCTGAAACTTTTGTTGAGCATTTTCTAATTCTGTGTATTTGTGTGTGTATGTTAGATATATAATTATGCATGTTTTCTTGTTTTCTTTTAAACACAAAATTAGTTCATTGTCAACTCAATTCATATTTATTTGTATAGCTCTTTTGAAAGTGGTCCTTGTCTCAAAGCAGCTTTACAGATTTAAAATACAATTCTAGAAATTAGTGAAATATGTGAGAAAATATATATAAATCATGTGTACACTAAATGTTATAAAAGATTATGTGGAAAAATTAAACCCTAACAGTAGAATATAAACCAACTAATATTATTTAAAAAAGCAAACACCCAAATACTACTAAATGCTACATGCCCAGATACTGTATAAATTCTTTAATGACATCCCATGATTATGATTTTGATTATAAAATACTTTATAATCTTTGTGTTTTCATGTAGGTGGCACTTGTCCAGCTCAGTGGGAGGACATCACCGGCACTACTTCACTCTCCTTTGTCACTGACTGTGTCTCATTTACTACAAATGTTTCAGCCAGGTAAGGCGAACAGAGACAGAGTCAATTCCAAAATTATAAATCTTTTTTTGATTTCTGCTTGACTCAAAAGTAGCATGTTCTCTTTTTCTGACAGCAATATCATTACATGCATTAACATGTGTTGTTGATGGTTAAAGTGTTTGTATGAACAGTTAAAATGTTAAATCTAATATTAATCTGCTGATCTTTAATGTAATCAGTAAAATGATTATTATTTGAGGTTAAAGCCCACGTACATGCCTGACTGTCTTTCTGTACAGCAGAACTCTCTGTCTAACTTATTAATACAAGGAAATCACTTTATGTAAGGTTGAGTATCTTACGCCTTGTTTACACTAAGTTGTCCTTTTGTCGTAATACAAATACATTTCTGTTTTAACATCTTTCAGTTTTCTAAGGAGGCATCCCAGAGATTTTGGACTGTGGCTGTAAATTCTTAAAACTAGCATAAAAACAGAGACTGAAGGATTATATTTAAGGTTTTAAAAATGCCAAAATTAAAGCAAAGTGTTTTATTACAAGCACCAAAACAGTTTTTACTGTAAGTTAAGCTTACTTAAAATTTGTGTTTTGGTCATAATTGAACTGACATTTATTCATACCTTAATCACTCACTCACTCATAGTCTATGCCTCTTTATCCTGTGTACAAAAAATTCATCCCAGGAGACTTAGGACACAAGTCAGGTACAACCTGGACCGGGTACCAATCCTTTGCAAATACCTTAAACAATTATTATAAATTTTATTCACAATTTCTTCAAACAGAGCAAAAAAAAAAAAAAAAAAAAATTCGCAAGTGCATCTTAAATGAAGGCACCATAAACATCCCTATTTTAACATTATTCATAAGGCAACTAGTGTTTTCTTTCTCTGTTGGGATATGATGAACAATGTTGTGGCTTGTTACTGATTAATCTCGCACAACATTAGCTGAAAAAATATTTTTATGGAAAACATGCATAACAAAATAATTTCTCTCTTTATAAAAAATTGGTCTTTTTTGAATTTTGTGTGTGTGTGTGTGTGTGTGTGGAAAGGCTCTGCTGTTGAGTTGGAAAGCTAACGCGTCCGTGAACCACACTAGGTACATGACCATGCCTCCTGGTAATATGATGGGTGTGATGTATGAGAGTTGTATTATTATTCCTTACCTGAAGGTGGTGCTCTCCTTGTTAAGATATGCTGGTATACCCGGTAAGAGGGGTATAGAATAAGAGAGTAAAAAGTGAGCAGTTGTTTTGCAACCTGGTCTCCGTGTGGCTTTGTATTAAAAGTTATCCACCAAACATCACATGGTGTCAGAAGAAAACTATGGATCAGTTAAAACCTCCTAACAGTTTGGATTTTGAAGGGAATTTAGCGGAAAACTGGCGAACGTGGATTCAAAAGTTTGATCTGTATCTCATTGCAACTGGCATTGCAGAAAAGAGTGACAAGGTAAAATGTGCGACATTTCTTCACGTGGCGGGAGATGAGGCCATAAAGGTATTTAATACCATGGACTTTGATGATGATGTGGATGATTTTGAAGTGCTCAAAGAGAAGTTTAGAGAATACTGTGAGCCTAGAAAGAATATTACATATTTGAGACATATGTTCTTCACGAGAGCACAGGGACCGAACGAAACCATCGATGCATACGTGACAGACTTAAAAAATAAGGCAAAAGATTGTGAGTTTGGAAGATTAAATGATGACTTGATTAAAGATCGCATTGTCTGTGGTGTTAACAATGATACTGTGAGAGCTAGACTTCTCAGAGAAACAGATCTGAACCTAGCAAAGGCTGTGGATATTTGTCGTGCAAACGAAATAACACAAAGCCACTTGAAAGTGCTGCATGAAGAAGCAGAAGTTGCAGTGAACAAAATCACGAAGACAAAGTAGGCCAGACAAGAATATTAAGCACACAAGGAAAGAGAAAGAGTGCACAAGATGTGGGTATGTACATGAGCCAAGGAAGTGTCCGGCATATGGGAAAATTTGTTATGAGTGATCGAGGAAGAATCATTTTAGCCGCATGTGCAAAACTTCACAGAAAAAGGACAAACAAACAAGATTTGAGAAAAAAGTACATGAGATAGAACAACAAGATGCTGAATTATTTATTGGTACCATTGAAATTGAACAAAATGAGGGAAAAGCTAGCAAATGGCTTCCACAAATGTATACAGTCTCTACAATGGAAAGTGAAACCAAGAAATGGACACAAGAATTCAGCATAAACAATAGTCTACTTACTTTTAAGCTAGATACAGGAGCAGAGTGCAACGTGTTGTCATTTAAAGATTTTAGGAAAACTTCTAACAAGACAACAACTTTAAAGAAGTCAAATTGCACTTTAGTTACATATTCTGGCCACACGATGGAGACAAAGGGTAAAGTATGGCTTAAGTGTGGATACAAAGACACTGAGTTTGATCTGGAATTTCAAATTGTAGAAGAAGATTTACCAGCAATTCTGGGAAGAGAAGCTTGCTCAAAACTTGGATTGATTAAAAGAGTGTACGAAGTAGAAAACAAAAATGAAACTGACATTCTGAGTGAATATCAAGACGTGTTTACTGGTTTAGGATGTGTACCAGGACTGCATCACATACAGCTAAACCCAGATGTTGCTCCAGTCATTCATGCACCACGAAAAGTACCCATAGCTCTAAAAGAGAAAGTCAAACTGGAACTGAAACGAATGGAAGATCTTGGAGTTATTGTAAAGCAAACTGAGCCTACTGATTGGGTCAATAGTATGGTTACAGTATTGAAGCCAGAGAAACTCAGGATCTGCATCGATCCACAAGATCTTAACAAAGCCATCAAGAGAGAACATTATCCGTTGCGTACAATTGAAGAAATTGTAGCGGAGATGCCAAATGCTAAAGTATTCTCAGTACTTGATGCTAATCATGGATTTTGGCAAGTACAGTTGGATGATGTGAGCTCTAAACTATGTACATTCAACACTCCTTTTGGAAGATACCGGTTTTTGAGACTTCCATTTGGCATTGTGTCAGCTCCAGAAGTATTTCAAAAGTGCATTGCACAAAGACTGGAAGGCTTAGAGGGAGTCGTTAACATAGTGGATGATATTCTGGTGTGGGGTGAAGACATGGAACAACACGACAAGAGACTAAGAAAGCTGTTAGACAGAATCAGAGACATTAATCTAAAATTGAACAAAACCAAGTGCAGGATCAGGATGACTGAAGTTAGCTATGTAGGACACATTCTAACGGCAGAAGGATTAAAGCCAGACAACGGAAAAGTCAGAGCCATACAGAACATGCCAGAGCCACAGGACAAAGCTGCACTGATGAGGTTCTTAGGACTGCTTCAATATCTGTCCAAGTTCATTCCAAACATGTCAGACATAAATGCGCCATTGAGGAAACTGCTGGAAGGAGATGTAGCATGGCATTGGGGGTCAGAACAACAGAAGAGCTTTGAAAGATTGAAGTCACTTGTGAGTAACACTCCAGTGTTAAAGTATTTTGATGTCAACAAAGAGGTAATGCTGTCAGTGGACGCAAGCGCTGAAGGTCTTGGAGCAGTGTTACTGCAAGAAGGACATCCGGTAGCATTCGGCTCAAGGTCTCTTACTGAGTGTCAGAAAAGATACGCCCAAATAGAAAAAGAACTCTTAGCAATTGTCTATGGCTGCGAGAAATTCCATCAGTATGTCTATGGAAAAACAGTACAAGTGGAGACGGATCATAAGCCCTTGGAGACCGTTTTCAAAAAATCTCTCCAAAAAGCTCCTCCGAGACTGCAAAGAATGCTGATGAGATTACAGCTGTATGATATACGGGTCAGTTACAAGCCTGGAAAGGACTTGTACATAGCAGATACCCTGAGTCGAGCGTACTTGAAAGAGCAAGTGGAACCACTACTGGAAGATGAGTTACAAGTTCATACACTGTCAGTGTGTTTGCCCATCTCCAAGGAAAAGAAGGAAACATTCAGAACAGCAACAATACAAGATGTAGAGCTGCAACAAGTCGTGAATGTAGTTCAGTCAGGGTGGCCTGATGACATAAGAAAAGTTCCAGCAGACATAAGAAAATACTGGACTTACAGGGAGGAACTTACCTGTTCTGATGGATTACTCTTCAAGAATTGGAGAATCGTAGTTCCACAAAGCTTGAGAGCAGACATGCTTCAAAGAATTCATGAGTCACATCTTGGTATTGTCAAATGCAAAGAGAGGGCACGAGATGTGATGTTTTGGCCCGGCATGGCAAAGCAAATTGAGGATGTCGTGTTGAAGTGTGCTATCTGTAATACTTTCAGACGGAGTAACACCAAAGAGCCACTCATCTGTCATGACATTCCAGACAGAGCATGGGCGAAAGTCGGTGTTGACTTGTTCCACTTCAACCAAGAGGATTACTTGATGTGTGTGGATTACTTTTCAAAGTTTCCGGAGATTGCTAAACTCACACAAACAACGAGCAAACATGTGGTGACAGCTCTTAAGTCGATCTTTGCGAGACATGGGATCCCGGAGGAAGTGGTGTCGGATAATGGTCCACAATTTTCAAGTGCCGAATTCAGAGCATTTACAGAAAGCTGGGAGTTTGGACATACCACGTCTAGTCCTGGATTTCCCCAGGCAAATGGACAAAGTGAAAGGGCAATTCAGACAGTTAAGAACCTGTTAAAGAAAGCACAAGAGAGCCAAGGAGATCCTTATATTGCATTATTGGAGTACAGAAATGCTCCTATGGATGGTGTGAAACTGTCTCCTGCACAGATGCTTATGGGTCGAAGATTGAAAACAAAATTGCCTACATCAACAAAGCTGTTGAGCCCACAACTGTACAGAAATGTACATAAAGACATTAAAGGCAGACAGCTTAAACAGAAAAGTTACTTTGACTGTGGGGCAAAGCAGTTACCACCTCTTGCAACTGGAGAAAACGTGAGGGTGAAAGTCAAGAACAACTGGCAACCAGCAATTGTGTTAAGGTCGCATGAAACACCGAGATCGTTTGTGATTCAAAGGCCTGACGGAAACATCTGCAGAAGAAATCGGAGAGACTTGCTGAAAACCAGAGAAGTGACATTTTCGAAACCAAGCTCTATCGAGTTGGATGAGTGTTCTTCAGACAACAGCGAGTTTGCAGAGAGTAATACCTCGGGGCAATCACCTGCACTGTCACCAGTAAAAAGACCTGTGACACCAGTTAAGGACATGGAAAATCAGGAAAAAAGGTCAAGTTGGGGAAGACTGATTAAACCACCAAAGCTCTATTCTCCATAAAGACATTAAAAAAAGAAAAAAAAAAGATTGTGTTTATAGTTTATAGGTACTATGTTTATAGTTAATAGGTTGTGACATCAAGAGTAAGTTATAGTGTGTAATTGAGAAAATAATTATAATAGTAAATGTTTAGTTGTTATTTTGTAAAGGAATTTATTTCTTAAGAGGGGAGATGTGATGTATGAGAGTTGTATTATTATTCCTTACCTGAAGGTGGTGCTCTCCTTGTTAAGATATGCTGGTATACCCGGTAAGAGGGGTATAGAATAAGAGAGTAAAAAGTGAGCAGTTGTTTTGCAACCTGGTCTCCGTGTGGCTTTGTATTAAAAGTTATCCACCAAACATCACAATGGGAACTTTACAAGAGTTTTAAATTGTGGATAGCCTACCATATAAACTTTTAATTTGTTTTAAAAGACAAAATAAGATGTAAAGCACGATAATGTTAATGAAAATAACACTAATAAGATAAGCCCCTCATTGTGATTGACATAAATGGAGAAAACTGACTGTAAGCAAAAGACTGCAGCTTTAAATTGATCAACACAGTTGGCCATGGCTAGTTGGGTTAAGTTTTTGAACCATGATTGTGCACTCTAAGTAAATGCTGATGTCTTTGGAAGAGCCTGACTTTATGCAGTGCAGTTATTGTGGGAGAGCACAATGACAACGTATCAGGTAAGAAACCAGAGTAGGTCAACGGAGGTTGGCTGGTGACTGGACTGTGATTGAAAAGGACATAGAT
This sequence comes from Clarias gariepinus, assembly GCF_024256425.1. NCBI lineage: Eukaryota > Metazoa > Chordata > Actinopteri > Siluriformes > Clariidae > Clarias > Clarias gariepinus. Next base: position 33,581,500 of record NC_071112.1, read on the forward strand.
ATTTTATATAGTAGTGTATTTCTCAGAATCAACCACATTTGTCTCACTATCAGACAAAAGGGACTCAAGATTTTATTTTACGACAGGCCAAGACAACAATTGCAGAGATCTGTTTTCTTGGCTTGACCCCTTATCCGTCTCAATAGTAATGACGACAAGTTTAACTCCTTTAAACATCTGCATTGCTTTCTCATTTTCACTCTTCTTACCCATTTTTCCATTTGTATATTTTTCTTTTTGCAGATTCTGGTTGGCAAACTGTTACCAAGTGAATGATACAGTTGTTATGGCAACCCCAGTTTACAAGGAGCTGATTTGTGTGCCATACCTTGCTAAATTTGTGGTGTTTGCAAAGCCTCTTGACTTAGCAGTGGTACAGCTGCGTTGCTTCTGTATAACTGATGATAAGGTGGACAAAACACTTGAGCAGCAGGAAAACTTTGAAGAAGTAGCCAGGAGCAAAGATATTGAGGTATGGGTCATAATGTATCCCTTCAGGTCTTTCACAGACAATGGCTTAATAGCAGACAAATTTGCACAGTTAAACACATAGCTGTCACACTTAGAAACATTTTTGCAAACATATTATGCACAGTAAGTGTACTTAATGTGCACATATATTATACAGGACAAACTTGTATTGATTGCAAATTTTGTACTAACTGTAGGTTACAGAGGGAACGCCAATCTATGTGCAATGCTATGGCAATCTAGCTCCAGTCAGCAAGACCAGCCAAAAGCTTGTTTTCACATTCTATGCCTTCAAAGAGAACCGACTACCTTTTACTGTTAAGGTGTGTATGTTTGTGTGTATAATGTGTGCTTGTTTAAATGGGCAAGGGAAAGGTGTGAGGGAAAGTCCATGAATGTATTGATTTGGGCCCAGTTCCCCAATAACGCACACTCTTAGTGTGCTAAGAAGACTCTTTAGATATATCTTACGTAAGTTGTTTACTTTTCTAAGTGGGTTCCCCGAACTGTCCCTTAGGAGTCTTCTTAAGTCGCTGCCTATTACATCTGAAATTACAAGGTGCTGTCTACAGTGAAGGTGCTGAATTTGCTCACTCAATTACTCAGGAATCGATTTTGCACTCCTTCTGCATGACAGCATTACGAAAGACAGCATTTTCTATGGAAATTGAACATTGCACAAAATTCTTCCAATAACGTTTATTTCGACATGGGTTAACTTATCAATAGCATGTCATAATAGACAAATGTATAAATTAAAACAACCAAACTGTCGCTAATATTTTCATGTAACCTGTAGTGGCGGTGAAACAGACTGGGTATACAATCATAGTTGATTGACAAACAGCTGCGGTTACTTATGTGCAACTTGATTACTTTTATTAAAGGTTTCAACCAATGGCAGACACGCACAGCCATGTTATGGAGCATGGCTGTTGCCACTGTAACTGTCAAGACTGTGAGGCTTCATGCGCAATCCTACTGCAGACTTGTGCAGACACAAACGCAACTTCCAGGGTCCAATTGCACGCTCAACGATGTTGCGAGTGCAAATGTTTCCAACATTAATGGCTTTTTCAGCCTGAATCTGTGGGTTGGATACTGGTGTAAAGAGGTACATTCTGAGGGGGAGTCCACTGCCCCCCGAGGAACATGCTCTGACCAAATTTACTTTCTTTTGCTTGCTCACCAATGGCAGAATTGGCCCAGACAAAACTGTCATGGGTGCTGGCAGGCCACTTCGCCACCAGGTCATTGATTAGACCCCTGTGGTCCACCACTACCTGGATGTTTATTGGCGCATATGCCTTTCGTGACATGTATGCTTGATCAAGCACTGATGGAGTGGAGAGTGGGATTAGTGTTCCATCCACTAAGCCTAGGACTCTAGGAATGCCAGAAATGGTATGGCAGCCCTGGTGTACCTCGTGACATGTTGCTGGCAGTCGGATCCATTTCCCGGCATGGGGCAGAAAGGTAACAGCGAGGACGCACCTCTACACCGAAGTTTTGCTGAGGCTGTAGCCTTCTCCCACGACCTCCATGAAGCTCCAGGTAGCATAAAATCTTAGTGTTGCAAGCAGCTGGTCATCGGGATGTAGAGCGTGATTACGACGCGTTGGCCTGGCAAGCGCAGGTCTGAGCAGGAAGCTCGGCAAGCGCAGGTCTAAGTAATAATTTGTTGCGTTGGAAGGCGAAACTTTAAATAGCCACCTCAGACAAAATATGAAAAGGGCTGAAGTTTTGCTTAATGAAAAATTTATATGAACCACACGGTTTCCCGGACGGCGCCGTCTCCAGTTTAGCACAACACGCTGTATCGCTGCCATATCTGTTGCTTTCTGGACCCCACCATGATTACCAATTTATACGATCTTAGCCACTTAGAGTCAAATTGTTTGCCACCTGTCCAGTATTAAAAGTGATTGCCAATTTTATTGCATTAGTCACATTATGAAATTCTAATATCAAATAAAATAAAATTTTTAAACAGGCCTACAGTATATTCTATAATTAATATGACTTTGATAACGTGCGATAATGTGTTTGCATACACCGCTGATTTATAAAGACTGCTGCACAGTTGCGGCGACTAGCGTCTTGAGCTGAAACAATGCTAAGGTTGAGTTAAGGTTGGTCCAGACCACCCTTCTGAACATGTGACTTACCTAAGATATACTTAGAGTACGAACGTTTCGGGAATCACACCATAATGTTAATAGAGAGGTTAAGGAACAACTTAAGAACTACTTGGCGATAAGAAGCTTTCAGGAAACCGGGCCCAGGTCATTTCTAACTCCAATTCTCACAAAGATATGATAATATAAAAAAAAGGAATGGATACTAATTTGAAAAAAGGGGAGTATTTAGTTGGTATGCTATCATGCCCAGTGTAGATTGTCAACTGATGCTTAACCAGTAACTATGTTATGTTACCATGTTAGGGTATGATCATCTGTACCTATATGATAAAATGCATACTGTATGTACACATTTAGCTGCAGCGAATACATTTGGTATATACTTTCTGGTGTTTCTTAGGTGTTGGACATTGGACAGGAGCCATATGGAAAACTCTCATTTCTCAAAGATTTAAAATTTACTAAAGGCTTTCCACAGAGGACTATCTGCAACCTTAATTTCACACTGACAGCACATAAAAAGGTGAAAAACATACATGCATAATCTCCCTTTCTTTCAGACACACATGCCTGCTGACAAACAAGACTTGCGCACACACACACACACACACACACACACATGAATATAGCTGATTGTAGTAACTAAGGGGGGTGTTGGGGGGCATACATTTACATAAACCTTTGCAAAGTACATTTAAACTTAGGTTTTTACTTTTCCTCACATCTAACCCAAGTGAACATTCCATGTCTTAGGTCAGTTAATATCACAGTTTTTTTTTTAAAGAATGTAAGATGTACAAATAATAGTAGAGAGAGAGAGATTATTTTATTTTATTTTATTAATGAATTTATTTTTATATTATTTCTTTCATCATATTCCCAGTGGGTCAAAAGTTTACGTGTACTGAGTTAGTATTTGGTAATATTTGTTTTAAATTTTGCAACTTGGGTCAGATGTGTAGGGTCGCCTTCCACAAACTTCTTGCAATAAGATGCTGGAAATTTTGCACATTCCTCCTGATGGAACTTGGTCAGGCTTCCTTGCTTGCACCCACTTTTTTAGTTCCTTCCTCATAATGCCATTTTGTGCACCAGTCCCTCCTGTAGCACAGCCCCCCACATTATGATGCTGACCTCCCCCATCACTGCTTCACGGTTTTGGACTGTGTGCTTTGACCTGCAATCCTTGCAATTTCCTCCAGACATCAATGGTCATTATGGCCAAACAGGTAGATTTTTGTTTCCTCAGACCAAAGGATGTTTCTCCAGAAAGACCTTTGTCTCCATGTGCAGCTTCAGATCTGTTTTTTTTATGGCAGGTTTGGAGCAGTGGTTTTCCCTTGCAGTATTTCAGGTAACTTCACTATTGGTCTCATTTTACTGTGGATATACAGATGTCGCCATTAAGACTGTGCGTGTTTTCCCACGAGATGCCGAAATTTAGCGCGCGGCGTGCCGCGACTTGCCGCAAGCAACATTCGAGAATTAAAATAAATGTTTTGTGCTTCACTGAATATCCGCCAGATGGCGCATGAAATGACTTTATCTAAAAGCCGGACCAAGTACAACGATGAGTTGTGTATACTGTAAATAGTTAGCTTAAAACAATATTGTTTCCAATGCTGAAGCAAACATGATTTATTTTGTTTTACAGTAGATCTTTCATGATGAATGTGTGTATATGTGCTTCATATTATTTTCATAAGGAAGAAATGAGATGCCCAAATTCGTGCTTTGAAATTCATAGTAAGTTTGCGCCCAAGATCGCTTCAGCTTGAGTTGACGAACAGATGGCCGGACATTCTCCTTCAGGATTTTTTGGTAGACAGTAGAATTCATGGTTCCATCTATCACAGAAAGCCTTCCAGGTCCTGAAGCAGCAAAAAAAACCCAGACCATCACACTACCACCACCATATTTTACTGTTGGTATGATGTTCTTTTTCTGAAATGCTGTGTTACTTTTACGCCAGATGTAACGGGACACGCACCTTCCAAAAAGTTCAACTTTTGTCTCGTCGGTCCACAAGGTATTTTCCCAAAAGTCTTGCCAATCATTGAGATGTTTTTTAGCGAAATTTTTAGCTTAATGTTCTTTTTGCTTAAAAGTGGTTTGCGCCTTGGAAATCTGCCATGCAGGCCGTTTTTGCCCAGTCTCTTGCTTATGGTGGAGTTGTGAACACTGACCTTAATTGAGGCAAGTGAGGCCTGCAGTTCTTTAGATGTTGTCCTGGGGCCTTTTGTGGCCTCTCGGATGAGTTGTCTCTGCGCTCTTGGGGTAATTTTGGTAGGCCGGCCACTCCTGGGAAGGTTCACCACTGTTCCATGTTTTTGCCATTTGTGGATAATGGCTCTCACTGTGGTTCACTGGAGTCCCAAAGCTTCAGAAATGACTTTATAACCTTTACCAGACTGATAGATTTCACTTATTTTTTTTCTTATTTGTTCCTGAATTTCGTTGGATCTTGGCATGATGTCTAGCTTTTAAGGTGCTTTTGGTCTACTTCTCTGTGTCAGGTAGCTCCTATTTAAGTGATTTCTTGATTGAAACAGGTGTGGCAGTAATCAGGCCTGGGGGTGACTACAGAAATTGAACTCAGGTGTGATAAACCACAGTTAAGTTATTTTTTAACAAGGGGGGCAATCACTTTTTCACACAGGGCCATGTAGGTTTGGTTTTTTTTTTCTACCTAAATAATAAAAACCATCATTTAAAAACTGCATTTTGTGTTCAATTATGTTATCTTTGACTAAAAGTTAAATATGTTTGATGATCAGAAACATTTTATGTGACAAACATGCAAAAGAATAAGAAATCAGGAAGGGGGCAAATAGTTTTTCACACCACTGTATATGTGCTTTATATTATTTTCATAATGATTCCCAAATTCGTGCTTTGAAATTCATAGTAAGTTTATAGTAGTTTTTGTAATGTCTTAACAGGGACAAAACAATTAAAGAGATGGCAGTGCCTCGGTTTAAATGGTCTTAAATTAAATTAATTTAATTGCCTGATAGTAGGCTAACTTATAATCTGATAGTGTTAACTATGCGAATGTCCTGATTCGTGAATATGCCAACATAACTTATAAATAAAGCTGTTCATCGCCGTGCGGAAACCGGCGGCTTGTACTTCCACTTTACAAAAAGCAGCGTTTTGATTAAAAGGCTGCTAATCACGCGCGATTTATCGATAAAAATGCAGACATTCTCGGCCAGAAATGCCCCAAAGACAAATACATGTACAGTAGTGTATATACAGTGGTTACTCAATCAGAATGTAGGTTCTACCGTCGCGGCGCTCGGCGGTACCGCTTGGCTTTGTGCGTTTGCTGGCTTTTACCGCTGAGTGGCGCTATATAACTACAGACTGACGCCTCATGCCTTAGTTCATTCTCTGCTGGATTAATGAGACACGGAGTTTTAGAACTGCACGTAGTAGTGGATAAAATCAAGTAAAACATTGTAGTTAAACAAATTCATAATCACAGAACTAAAATTTACAGTACAAATGTAGAATTCAAATTAAAACAAAATAAATGTTAATACAGTGAGCCTTTGGATTTTATCACGTGTAATTAGAAAAGACGCGTGTAGGGTTTTGTGTCATCTTATATCTTGTGTTTTTTATATTTGTAGTAGATTTATTAACTGAAATAAATGACCATAAAATTATAACATTGTCAGGACGTTCTACTGCGTCAGCTGATGTTGGTCATTCAGCCCCGCTTGTGTTTTTGCGTTATTATAAGAATGAAATGCAGTAGGCTGTTATGATCTGTAACGGGTTCGACTCATGTTGCACGGGCGGCACCATAAAGCACGGACACGAGGCGAGGTCTTACGGGAAAAGGGTAATTTATTTAGATAAAATTGGGAAGGAAAGTGTTGAAGGAGGGAGAATGGAAAGAAAGGGATAAAGGTTGTGCATGTGCAGTTCCGGGGGCTGTGCCACACTGGCATGCGGGCACACAGCTGACGATAAGTGTTGGTGCGCGGAGTGGCAGATCTGAGCATGCGGAGGCAGCGCTTCTCCCGCTGTCGATTGCCGGCGCGAGTCCTCGCTGACGTAAAAAGTTAACACAAACGTCCTCGCAGCCTTTTCCTCTTCGGCAGCGGGGCTGCGAGGGTGGGCACGGTGCGGAGCTGTCCTCAGCGCGGAGATCAAAGGGCGGAATTCTGGTGTCCTTGTTTAAAGTCCCTGGGGCGCGTTACATCGCCCCACTGACATGCTTCTTTCATATTCTCCATCACATCACGTACTTCCCAGGCCTTGCTTTTATAATGCGGAGCAAGCCCGAGATCATATTAACGTTAATTATCGCCAGCCGGCACGAATAGGCGGCTCCGTCCATTTGCTGCCTATTCAGGGAGCCTACGGAGTGAGTAGCGATAGTAGATTTGGGCGCACGCCTATCACAGATGCAAGCCGTGGCAGATCATGATAATTGTCTTTAACTTGTATTTCATAAGGTTTTCTGAGCGGTGGTACAGCGAAACGGGGGTCATTATTTACTATTAAACATTAATCGAATTTACAAAACTTTATGCGTGCAATTAAGCGCTGATTTAACGTAGGAAAGTAAAGAAGAGGATCCTGATGCTCAACATTCCGGAGACCAAACCCCATTTAAATTAAATTAACAAATATTGCAAGTAAATAACAATAGCCCACGTTTAAAAAAGCATTTTTATTTAGATCATAAAAAATAATCCTGCATCTATTTTAGGTGTTCCAGCTGCCACTGTCCTAGAATTCAAATGAAATAAAATCTTATTAGGATCAAATTTTAGCACAATAAATGTTAACACAGTGAGCCTTTTGATTTTATTATTTGTAATTAGAAAAGAAGCTTGTAGGGATTTGTGTCATCTTATTTTTTGTGTTCTTTAAATTTATAGTAGATTTATTAACTGAAATAAATGACCATAAAATTAAAACAGTGTTAGGACGTTCTACTGCGTCAGCAGATGTTGGTCTTTCAGCCCCGCTTGTGTTTTTGCGTTATTATAAGAATGAAATGCAGTAGACTGTTATGATTTGTAAGAGGTTCGACCCATGTTACCCAAACGACTCAGTTCAGATAAGTAAATGGATAGCAAGTAAATGGCTGTGCTGGGGGACGGAGGTGCTAATGATTTGGTCGCCTCTGTGTGTGTGTGAGAGAGAGAGAGAGAGAGAGAGAGGGGTGTCGCGGTGGTTGATTATTCAGTGAAACAAAGGCTCAGCTGAAAAATGTTAGGTTTTTGGTGAACTTAAGCGCGTCGGAAAATAAACGCAAACGTTTAGAAACCGTTTATAAATTCTTTCCGACATGAGTTGGCCCGGTGTTATGCGCAGAGCGCCGGGAGATTTCCTGAAGTTTCGAAATCGCAGGGCATTTTTTCTAAATAGATGCTATCTTTAATAACTGATGGAGGTTTTAAACTGTATACACACGCATTCCTGCCTAAACAACTCTTAAAACTACACCTGTGACACAATAACAGTAATATTTCGAACATTCTGCAGGCTGATATTTGGAGAAACGAAATAATAATGAATAAACCAGTTGTTGGGTCAAAATAACCCAACCAGGTGTTCATTTGTAAACTACATCTCATATGAGCCAACATGAGCAACACAACAATGTGTTTAAAGTACCTAAAATAATCCAGAACTTAAATAACAATAAACAGATACAGAGATACGCTGTATAACAGTCACTATTGTATTTACTGCAACGAGCGAAAATGTCACTTTGCGCCACCTGGCGGCCATTTTACGAATGACTTTAAAATGCAACTGATTTATTTTGGCCGCTGACGTTTTTACACGGCGGTGAGCGCGACGGTAATAACCATTCCAATTGATCAACTACTGTAGGCTACGCGCGTTGTTTTTAGAGATTGTGTGTGCGTGCATGGAGAGTTTCTGTTGATAAGTGTATGTTGTCAAAGTATTTGTGGACATATAATTAGGAGAAAAATGTCAATTAAGGATGTCTTGAAACATAATACAGTAACTCTATAAGCCCGCAATCTTATTAACATTAATAGGCACGAATAGGCAGCTCCGTCCCTTTGCCGCCTACTCAGGGAGCCTATGGATTGAGCGAGTAGCGATAGTAGATTTGGGCACACACCCATCACAGGCGCGCGCCGTCACAGAAAGTAAAGTTGAGGATCACGATGCTCAACTTCCCGGAGCCCAAAACCTATTTAAATTGAATTAACAAATATTGTAAGTAAATACAATAGCCCACGTTTAGAAAAACATTTTTATTTAGATTATAAAAAATAATCCTGCATGTGTTTTAGGTTTTCCAGCTGCCACTGTTCTGATGGCTCTGTCAGACTAAATTATTCTGTAACAAACCTGTAAATTTCCATGTAAAACAGGAACATCTGTATGAATAAACTGATATGATGAGCTATTGATCAGTGACTTATGTAGACGACTCAGTTCAGATGTAAGTAAATGAAAAGAAAGTAAATGGCTGCGCTGTTTGGGGGAGGGATGTGCTAATGACGATTTGGACTGCTTGTGTGTGTGTGTGAGAGAGAGAGAGAGGTGTCGAGGTCTTACATACTCATGAAAAGTCAAGGATTATTTAGTGAAACAGAGGCTCTGCTGAAAAATGTTAGGCACATCAGTCACTTAACCCCAAATAAAAGGTCTTTCTAAATGTTATGATATAAATAACAGATGTACAAACGGTGAGCACTGGATACTAAAAATCTCGATTTCTTCCATTCCAAGTATTTAAAACTGTAATAATGTCAACTTTAGAATTAAGAATCCAGAAGATTAAAATTACACAAATTAAAATCACTGAAAGTCTCCAGAAGAGCCTCAGGTTCAAGAGGCTTTTAAAGTGTGGAGGGGTGCATTTCAGTTTCTCTGAATGTATAGGTGAGAACAGCTGATTCACACCTGGGGAGGGTGAATAATTTGTATTTGAATGTTGTCTGGCATTGTAAAGCACACACAGTGACACTAACAGAACAACAACCCAGGATTAATAGGAATAAGAGGCCCTGATTATACTGCATAAATATTATTTCAGAAATTTAAGATGGCGCCGGTGAGGTCGGCTGCCGTCACGACTGCTCCGACGACCTTTTCTCTGTTTTTGTTTTTTAAATTAGTTTTCAGTGTTTTAAAATCGGCAAAATTACCACCATGGAGTACATTAGTTATGATAGGGACACTCTTGTTTCTATTGGTATACAATGTACTCACAATTCGAAGTTTTTAACTCCGGATCCGATCTGGCCGAGTGAGATCCTGAGGGAAAACAAAGGACACGACGCAAAGCGGCGGCCCCGAGGGAAACGAGCCGGCGTCAGGAACAGGCTGAGAGCGCGTGCACACCGCACACCACTGCCTAGCATCCTGCTCGCCAACGTCCAGTCACTGGAAAGCAAGCTCGATGACCTCAGGGCCAGGATAAAGTTCCAGAGAGACATTTGGGACTGCAATCTCCTCTGCTTCACCGAGACATGGCTAAACCCAGTGGTGCCGGACCACGCCATTCAGCCGGCCAAGTTCTTCTTGGTTCACCGCATGGACAGGACACGGGACTCGGGGAAGTCAAGGGGAGGCGGCGTGTGTTTAATGGTGAACAGCAGCTGGTGGAACTACTATCCATCATGTGTCGTCCTTTTTATCTACCTCGGGAGTTTACATCGGTCATAATCAGCGCCGTTTATATTCCACCACAAGCGGACACGGACACTGCCTTATGCGAGCTGCATGAGGCACTCACACAGCACCAAACACAACACCGGGACGCCAAACTTTTATCAGCACATCACCTGCCCCACCAGGGGCGAAAGGACACTGGATCATTGTTATACAACGGTTAAGGACGGCTACAAGGCACAATCTCGCCCATCGTTTGGTATTGGTAATCCGACCACGCCGCCATCTTCCTCATGCCAAAATACAAACAAAGGCTGAAACAGGAAGTTCCGGTTCAGAGGGAGGTCGCGCGCTGGACGGACCAATCGGTGGCCGCGTTACAGGACGCACTCGATGACACAGACTGGGACCTGTTCCGAAACAGCTCCGATGATGACGTCAGTGTGTTTACGGAAGCGGTTGTGGGATTCATTGGGAAATTAGTGGACGATACCGTAGAGAAAAAGACTATCATAACGTTTCCCAACCAAAAGCCGTGGGTGGATAAAACCATCCGCGACGCTCTGAGATTTCGCACCGCTGCCTACAACACGGGACTCGCGTCGGGGGACATGGAACCGTACAAGGCTGCGTCATACAGCGTCCGGAAGGCGGTAAGAGGTGAAGCAGCGCTACGGGAGAAAACTAGAGTCACAACTCCAACAGAGTGACTCTAGGAGCCTGTGGCAGGGATTAAGGACAATTACGGACTATAAAACACAAACAACCGGTATGACGAACGCGGACGCGACTCTGGCAGGAGCTGAACACTTTCTATGCTCGCTTCAAGGCTGCAACTAAAGACGCTAGCGATGCTAATGCTAACGGCTGCAGATAGAAAGTCACTGCCAGCACTGGAAGCACGTTCATCATCACCGAGCATGATGTGAGAAGAGCCTTCAAGAGAGTGAACACCAGGAAAGCAGCAGGACCAGACGGCATCTCAGGCCGTATTCTCAGAGCCTGCGCAGACCAGCTAGCACCTGTGTTCACTGAGATATTCAACATCTCTTTATCTCAGTCGGTGATCCCCACATGCTTCAAAGAGTCCATCATTGTTCCTGTCCCAAAGAAACCACATCCTGCTTCCCTCAATGACTATCGCCCTGTAGCCCTCACCTCAGTAGTGATGAAGTGCTTTGAACGCCTGGTCAGAGACTTTATCATTTCTTCACTATCAGACACACTGGACCCACTACAGTTTGCATACCGCCAGAACCGTTCCACAGACGATGCAATCTCTCATCTCCTCCACACATCACTCACTCACCTGGACACTAGGAAAGGGAATTATGTTAAAATGCTCTTCATCGACTACAGCTCTGCATTTAATACCATAATTCCCTTCACACTCACCACCAAGCTGGAGCACCTGGGACTCAGCTCATCCATGTGTCAGTGGATCTTTAATTTTCTGACTGGCAAACCACAGGCAGTAAGGATGGGCCTCAGCCTCACTCACCCTCAGCACTGGAGCCCCCCAGGGTTGTGTTCTGAGCCCCCTGCTGTACTCTTTGTACACCCACGACTGCGTGGCCACTACCAACTCCACCGCCATCATCAAGTTTGCTGACGACACTGTCGTGGTGGGCCTGATCACCAACAACGATGAGATGGCCTACCTGGAGGAGGTTGGAAATCTGGAGAACTGGTGCCAGAGGAACAATCTCCTCCTGAACGTCAGTAAGACAAAGGGGCTGATAGTGGACTTCAGCACAAAGCATGTGAGGAACTACCAGACCCCCGTCATCAACAGGAGCCCAGTGGAGAAAGTGGACAGCTTCCGATACCTTGGTGTTCACATCACGCAGGACCTGTCATGGTCCTGTCACATCAATACCGTGGTGAAAAAGGCCCGGCAGCGTCTCTACCACCTCAGACGCTTGAGAGACTTTAGACTGCCCTCCAAGGTGCTCAGGAATTTCTACTTCTGCACCATAGAGAGCATCCTGACGGGAAACATCACGACCTGGTTCAGGAACAGCACCATGCAGGACAGACAAGCTCTACAGAGGGTGGTGTGATCAGCTAAGCGCATCATCCGCACCGAGCTCCCTGACCTGCACTCAATCTACACCAAGCGGTGCTGGACCAAGGCCAGGAAGATCGTGAAGGACCTCAGCCACGTTAACAACGGACTGTTTACTCTGTTGCGGTCTGGGAAGTGATTCCGCTCCCTGAAGGCCAACACAGAGAGACTGAGGAGGAGCTTCTTCCCGCAGGCGATAAGGTCTCTCAACCACATCACTATGCAGAACTAACACAATCTTTTTACAATTGATCAATCAATCAATCTTTTTACATCCATGGACACTATGGACAATTCCATGCACACCTACCTTCATATCTACACTACATGTTTACGTTTACATCCTGGACCATTGCACAAAGACACCTTAATAACTTTGCACACCTACCTTTATATCTACACTACATGTTTACGTTTACATCATGGACCAGTGCACAAAGACACTTTAATAACCTTTGCACAAAGACACTTTGTTCAATGCATATTTGCACACCATCTTTCTTACAAAATATCAAAATTTCTCAATTTCTTAAATGCTCTTGTACAGTACCGTATATTTCAATTTGTACAGTATATTTCTATTTTTATGTACAGCATATTTCTATTTTTATTTTTAGTTCTATTTTTCCTAGTTTCTATAAAATTTTTCTATTGTATTTCTTTTATTCATATTTATTTCTTATTATAAGCTTCAATTCTCTTTTAGGGTCACTGGCAGTCGTATAAGCATTTTACTACATTTCGTACTGTGTATGACTGTGTATGTGACAAATAAAATTTGAATTTGAATTTGAAAATGTACATTGAAATAATGATTAATTAATTAAACAAACAAATAAACAAATAATCCATACTGTAGCCTAACAGTGTAATATGTTTGATGTTCTGTGAGGTATTTCTCTGTAATCTTGTGTATTCTTCTGTAAACAATCGGTTGGGTCTTGGTCATGCACTTTTTTTACGGTCCCTTAGTGACTCCATCGCTATGAAGCGCCGGTAAGCAGCGTTTCTGACAGATTTAGCTCCAGCAGGCTGTAACAGGAGAAGATCTAAAATTATATTTATTTGTAATAGCTTCTCTGTCCACTTCAGAGTAAGAAAATATGCAATTTGTCATTTTTGTTTGTTTATTTCTTGATTAACAAATGAGATAATCTCGGTTCACCTCCATTGCTCAAATTCCCCCCTCTTGGTCGGCGACTGCGAGTGACATCACTCCCTACACAATCCTGCCCCACAGTATAGACCCCCCCTGACGCTGATTGACAGGTTTCTGTGTAACGTGTTGGAAATGCAATTGCAAATGGAATAGAGATTGCGTTTGAATTTTGGCCAGCTTGACGCGCGATGCAGCGAAAGTATAAAAGCGAACGTGGTCTTTGATTTTGCTATTTAAATATGGCAGGCTCATGACTTGTAAGACATGAGAAATGCAAATGCAAATGGACTTTTTTATTTGAAATTTGGCAGTCAGTGTGCGTTCACAAAGGCGAAAAAGCAAACGGTAATGCAAAGTTTGCAATTGCATTTGAATTATGGCACATTATGCATCCACATATGGGAAATGCAAATGCAAATTTGCAATTCCTTTTGAATATTGTCCGGATATTGAATATTGTCACTCCATACGAGAGATTTACGTATCAATGAGAAACATGTAGCACACATGCGCTTCCTTTTTTGACGCCATGTTACATGATCACACATAAGCCGATGGTTATTCTCTCTCACGCGCTGCGGAATTGTGGGTAATCGTCTTCCATGCTCGGTCTCGGTGTGTGTACGAGCTGTCACTCGTATAGTTAACATTCGTGCGCGCATGTACTGTATACTATAACACTGTGATCTGCACTTGTGCATAAAGCCTCTTATTTTGTGTTTGTGTGTGACTTTTACACAGACACACACCCACACCAGTTTACAGAATGGGGACTTACCGGCATGAGGGCACACTCCGATATACGAGTGTTTTGATATACAAGCACACTTCCGGAACAAAAAATGCTTGCAATCCAAGGTTCCACTGTAATTGGTTATCAGGTTTGCACACATCTCAAGAGGAATTTTGGTCTACAGTACTATTTATTACAGACCTCTCTACAGATCTCCTTAAGGTTTCTTGCTAGTCACAAGCTTCCTCCATAATTCTTTTTATGTGATTAAGGTCTGGAGAGTGGCTAGGCCACTCCATGACCTTAATGTGCCTTTTCTTGAGCTACTTCTTTGTTGCCTTGGCGGTATGTTTTGTCAGACTGTACCTTTAGCAAAGAAACAGCCACAAAGCATGATGTTTCTACCTTTGTTCTTGACTGTAGGGATGGTATTATTTGGGTCATAGTCAGCATTTCTCTTTCTCCAAAAATGGTGAGTCAATTTTGGTTTTAACTGACCACAGTACTTTCTCCCAATCCTTCTCCGTTCATTGGCCAACTTTAGACAGGGCCGTACATGTACCTTTCTGAGAATGGAAATGGAAAGCTGTACTGAAGGATTTCAATCCATTGTAGCTTTTTTTTTTTTTTACCAATGATTTGTTTGGTAACTATGGTCTCAACTTCCTTGAGATCATTCACAAGCTCCTCCTGTGTAGATCTGGACTGATCCCTTGCTTTTCTCATGATTACCCTTATGAGGTAAAATCTTTTATGGAGCTCCAGACCGAGGGCAATTGATGGTTATTTTGTATTTCTTCCATGTGTGAATAATTGCTTCAAGAGTTTTTTACCTTTTCAACAAGCTTCTTGCTGATGGTCTTGTACCCTATTCGGGCCTTGTTCTACAATCTTGTCTGTGATGTTCTTTGACAGATCTTTATTCTTGTTCTTTGTTGTCATGGTGGTGAGGTTTAAATAGATTATGCAAATTCTGTGTACATGTGACCTTTATACACATAATGAGTTGTTAGGAGCACCTTCTTAATAACCCTTAGGGGTCGACGACATCGACGACGATGCCAATCTCTTTTTTTCTCTTTGCAATTGTTTGGAAAAAAAACTATATTGTAGCAACCCAGGAAAAAAAAATGTACAAACGGTAGACTTTTTTCTTTCTGGAAAGTTTATTGCCAAATAAGTGTTTGTTATTAAATTAATGCTATTATAAAATAAAAAAGACTTCTTGTCTCCACATGTGTTGGAGACCTTAGCGTTCCTTTCACATACAAGATTTATGCAATTGACTCATTTACATTATCAGATGAAAGTAAATTGTAATTGCTGTGGTGTTTGGAAATAAAGCTGCTCACAACGGCGTGCTTTTACGTTTTCCCCGAATAGATAATTTTTTTCTGGACATGAGACTTTATCCTTTCATTAATTCAATGCAATTTTCAATAAAATTTTATTTATATAGCGCTTTTAACAATTGTCATTGTCGCAAAGCAGCTTTACACAATCAAAATAATTATTTAAGTTTGTGTATTATTAAATTAATTACCAAGTAAGCTATAATCATATCTGATCATGGTCCCCTAATTATGAATGCGTATCCCCAATGCACAATCCGGTTACCGTCCCTGGAGGTTCAATTCTCTGCTTCTATCAGAGAAAGCTTTTACTGAATTAATTTCCTCTGAGATTACATTATTACTCAAGATCAACCAAACACGGGGATATCCTCTTCAACTATATGGGAGTCACTTAACTAGATTTACTAACCCTGCGCAGATTTGCGTAAATTCATATCATCGTATTAGCAAATCTTTCATTATGTTTTTGCACCATTATTTTATAAATAAAATATACTTGTGTTTCCATATATTGTGAATGTGTGTCTTTAATATTTGCAGGTCAGTCAATGTGTGGGATATTTTGTATAGATACGTACAGCGGGCATTTCTGAAAGTTTTCATGTCACACACAGAGGTTTGCCTTGGATCTGAGCTACTCTGAGTAAACAAATGCAAATGTGCCAGGCCTCACAGGTAATGAGTGGTTTGCACAACATAAGTATCGAGCTGAAGAACTGTAAAAATCTCAGCAGGGATAAATAACACCTCGGAACTTGCACCAGAAAATAAAAAAGGCAGTAATTCTAGTCTTTTAAGGCATATTTACGAGGCCAAATAATTTCATATTGCACAAGAAAAAAAAATTATACTGCACGCTATAGAGATTCTTTATGGCCCTTCTCTACCCGGCACACCGGAGGTAGTTTTCTCATTGGATGCGGAAAAGGCATTTGACCGTGTGGAATGGGATTATAGTTTCTACAGTGGAGAGGTTTGGATTTGGCCGTAAGCTTATATAATAGGTAATACTTTTATATATGTCTCCATTAGCCGTTGTGCGTACTAATGATAGCATATCTGCTTATTTTAAGCTTCAATGCGGCATGAGTTGGGGATGCCCTCTGTCTCTACTTCTGTTTGCAGTTGCAATAGAACCACTTGCTTTAACTCTGAGACAAAGAGCAGATATCAAGTGTATTCAGCGGGAGTATTGGAACATAAGGTTTCCCTTTATGTGAATGACATGATATTATACTTGTTACAACCCCTGACAAACTTACCTAAGTTAGTTACTCTACTTAGAGAGTTTGGCAAAATATCTGGCTATAAAGTTAATATCCAGAAAAGTGAACTATGCCAGTTGGTGATAGGGTCAGTCTGACGTTTTTTAAACTCAGTTCCCTTTAAAATTTGCCATAAATTTTTTTAATACCTTGGAATATAGGTTACACATGACCATAAAGATTTATATGGAACCAATTATTCACTTTTTTTTAATCTAATCTAAAACAAGATCTTGTGCGTTGGGACCACCTCCATCTTTCATTTGGTGGAACAATTAATACAATAAAAATTAGTGTATTGCACAAGTTTTTGTATTTCTTTCAGTGCCTTCGATTATTCTTAACAAAATCGTTCTTCTCCAAATTAAATAATCAGATTTCAACCTTTATTTGGAACAAAAAAACACCAATATTTAAAAGAAGTATACTGCAGAGACTGTGTGCAAAAGTTGGGATGGCACTTCCAAATTTCATGTATTATTATCGGGCAGCCAAAATAAGAGCACTGATGTTCTGGTTAAATAATGACATTAATCCCCCTGTTTGGACAATTATGGATGGAGCTTCAACCAACTGGATATCGTAACATTATATATGGTATACAACAGTGTGAAATATGGAGACTGGTTCACTTGGAGGATTGTACAGTCTTATAGCAAAGACCGTCTGCAGAAAAGACCTTTGATATCACTCCTTCAAACAATTGGGTTGTAACAGTCTGTCGCTAAAAGAGTTGCTCAGAGATGTAACTGTTGCATACAGGGGATAAGACTCCATTCCCCAGCAATGGTGATAGCTTAGCTACCATCCTCCTTTCTCCCACCTTCTGTGCAGTATCCTGGGGAATTCCCAGAACTGAGGTGGCCTTCTTAATCAGTTTGTCCAGTATCTTCCTGTCTGCAGTAGAGATGCTGCTGCACCAACAGACCACTCAATAGAAGATGGCTGACACCACCACAGAATCAAACAAGGTCTTAGTCCAGAAGATCTTAGTCTCCTCAACAGAAAGAGTCTGCTCTGCCTTTTTTTGTAGATTGCATCTGTGTTGTCTGTCTAGTCCAGTTTGCTGTTTAGATGAACACCCAGGTATTTATGAGTCCACTCTCTTGAATGAGTCCACTTTCCCTGAATGTTCACTGGTGATAGAGAAGTGTGTTTGTGCCTGCGGAGATCCACCACCAGTTCTTTTGTCTTCCCCGCATTTAGCTGAAGGCAGTTCTGTTGGCACCAATCTACAAAGTTCTGAGTCAGTCCTCTGTACTCCCTGTCATCTTCTGTGATCAGGCCAACGATGGTAGAGTCGTCAGAGAACTTCTGCAGGTGACTGGTTGCTGAACTGAACATAAAGTCTGCAGTGTACACAGTGAAGAGGAATGAAGCCAGGACCGTTCCCTGCTGAACTCACAGTCACGGGTCCTCACATACTGTGGTCGGTCTGTGAGATAATCCAAAATCCAGATAGACAGATGATGGTCCACTCCCATGTACTCTTAGTACACAGCTATTTTTTTTTTCTCTGGCCGATGATTTCTTCATCGGCCAGAGAAAAGCCTTTCTTTCCTGCGATTTTCGAAGCACCAGGTCCATTACCGCCATGGCCAGAGTCACCTCGCAATGAGCTTATGCCGCCATGAAAAATGGCCAGGCAAACACCAGGGGCCTTTGGGCAGACCACAAATGAACTGAAGCTGCTGTACTACCCATATGCTGGGTGAAAGTGAACCTCTGTGTACCACGTGCAGACAGATGGCTTTGTTGAGAGATTCAACCGAATGGTAAAAAGGATGTTGCGGAAAACAAGTGGTCGCGGGTCAAACTGTGATCAGCTTATTTCACATGTTCTTTTTTTGGTGAGAGAAGCTCCCCAAGCCTTCACCAGTTTAATATTTTAAAGATTTGCAAAAACAATATTAATTGTGTTCTCCCAACTGGTAATCAACACATGCAATAAGCCTAGGCTGAGCCTACAATCTTCCCATGCAGCCCTGGAATTTCCAGCGCAGCAACCAAGTAATCCTTCTTCTCCCCAGTGCCACCTGTAATTTCCTGGCCAGCTGGCAAAGACCTTTCATCCTAGTGGAAAGAGTAAAACCTGTAAAATACAGACTGCAGCAGCTGGGTAAAAGCAAAAGCACCGAGCTGTATAATATTAATCTGTTAAAAAGGTAATGTTGCCATGCAACTCAGCTCTTGCCTCACTTTCATCTGCCGAAAGTCCCAGTTCATCTCGACCTTAGGCCTCACTAAGGGCTATTGACAGGTGGGCTTTACACTCTGGGCTAAAGAGCAGATAGCATTTAGCACCGACCAGGGCCACGGGCAATACTAAGTCTCTGTTTTGGTCTGCACAGTGCCCCTGCTACTTTCCAGCTGATGGACATCATCTTGCGTCTGCTTATCTTGATGATGTCATCATTTACACAAGCAGCTGGAAGGATCATCTTAAAGGTATTGGAAGAGATGCAGAAGTCTGGGCTCACAGTAACCCCAAAAAAGTGTAACTGACTGTGACACAATACCACAGGTACAAGATCAGACGCGATTTGACAAAACTGCAGAAAAAGAAAGTGAAGGTCGTCCAATTCTACCCATAACTCAACACAAAAAGACAGATGCCTTTCTGGAACTTATAAACTATTATTGCTATTTTGTCCCATGTTTTTCTTCTATGACAGCACCCCCCTCTTACCCCCTAAAAAAGGGCCTTCTTGGAGAAGGTGTGCTGGACAGAGAGAGAGGAAAAATCATTTTAGCATATAGTGGCCCAACTCACCAGTTTCCCTGTGCTTCAGAACCCCAGCTTGGACCACCTATTCCTAGTCCATATGGATCCCTCTGAGACTGGGCTTGGGCCTGGACTGTCTTAAGAATTCAACGGTGAAGAACACCACATAGTGTACATGAGTAAAAAGCCATCAGACACTAAACAGAAATACTAGAGAATACTATAGAGAGGGAATGCCTTGCCATTAAGTGGACAATAGAAGAGCTTAAATACTATCTAGAAGGATGACACTTCACTTTGGTTACTAACCATGCTCCTCTACAGTGGCTGGCAAGAGACACTAACCCTCGAATAACACATTGGTTTTTCCACACTGAAGAATCTTTTGTTTTCCGTGGTTCACAGAAGCAGATAGCAAAACAGAAATGCAGATGAACATTATGCTATGTTTTCCTCACCTTGTGTGAGCTTAAAGCTGAAGGAGGTTCTGTGGTGGCGGGCTTTAAGCCAGTTCATGCACATATCGGACAACTCCTCACTTAAACCTGTTAATGGCAGCACACAGAGCATATGCATCTTGAGCCATCTGGAGATGTCGCCAGGTTTAGTAGACAAAAGGCAACCCTGCTAAAATCCAGAGAAGGACCAGCTTCAGCTAGATTCTGCTTCATGATGGCTTGGAGCTACACATGCTGCTCCTGTGTTCCCAGTGATCCAGACCCCATCTGCCTTTTGCACCTCTTCAATCATCCCTGTGCTGAACTGACCTTTATGTTAATTTAAATAACTTTTTTTATATTGAACTTTCTGCTGCATAACACACATGATGTTTTATAATTTCTACCCGTTATCACCCAAATGAGGATGGGTTCCCTGTTGAGTCTGGTTCCTCTTAAGGTTTCTTCCTATTGCCAGGGAGTTTCTCCTTGCCACTGTCGATGTCACCCTTGACTTGCTCGTGTCATTGTTATCTAGATCTGTTATCATATTTTTCTCACACATACACACTTCCATAAATTTTCTTTTCGAATTTTCTTGAAGCTGCTTTGAGACAATAACCATTGTTTAAAAGTCCTTGTCAAGAACTAACCTGAGGTGACCAGAAGACATAGCTTTAGCGGTTAGCCCTGTGTAGCGTGACTGGTAAACCCAAACGCGGAGTGACACGAATAGGCAGGATAATCACGCAGTTAGTCTAATGACTCTCACGATTGGGGAGTAAGGGAAAGACACAATCTAACCCGCGTCCTATAAAAACACACTCGGTAAGAAAGCTAAGCCAAGAAAGTGAGTACTCACAGTTTGATGACCGTAGCCGAGGTAACATCGGGCAACTCAATGACTGAGCGTTGTACTGTGGTTTGTTTACTCCTTTTATACTTCCTGGTTCGCGACCGCATTACTTCCGGGTCCAAGTGCCGGTCGCGTCTTGAGTGTTCATGACAGTGCTATATAAGTAAAATTGAATTGAATTAAATTGAATTTAATATGGCACACATCATTAGGCTTTGTATGTGAGAAAAGGTACAGGGTGTTCTCACTTGTTCGGGACAAACTTCGCCTAAAAGAAACCTGCTAGCCATACACCCTCATGTGTGCCCCACCACCTTTGCCTCTAAAGCGTCTCCTGCTTCATGCAACTGGTCCCGCCTGTTCGGCACACTGTGCAGCGAACCTGAACCGAGCTACACCCCGTGGACCTGCGCCCCAGTCCTTCTTGCCTCCACTACACTGTTATAGCTTCAGATAGTGCACCTGAGTAATGTTTGCATTCAAGAAATGGCAGGTAAATCGATGGAATACAGTTCTAAATCCCTGCTGTCACAGCTTTGCTAGCACACCAGCTTGATTCCCTCATCTGCTAGACTAGGCATGCCAGCATTCAAAAAACTTCTCTTTTTCTGTTGCAAACAGTTGCCAATGCCAGCTTCCTATATTGGCTTTTTAGTCGAGCAGAAATATGGGCTAATGTTTGAGTTGCCAAGGGACTCTTTTTAGACCTTGCCTGGGGAGCTTTGAGAAAATGACAGAGGGCATTAAACAACAGTTCCCCATACAGTGATGTACTCAGATATTTTTTTAGAGGGGTTAAGACCGGTCAGAGTGGCAAAGTCTCATGGGTAACGCCAAAAATATGGGTCTCCACACCATGCTCCAAATAAAGGGCTAACTGTACAGACCACCAGGGTGAGTCGACTAGTATTGCACCCTGTACCACTTTCGAGTGGAAGTCGAGGAAAAGAATTTTAAAAAATGGCCAACTTTCTTTTTGTGAAATCACAAAATTTGTTATATTTGTAACATTGGCAACTTCAGTTAATCAAGTGGAATAAGAATATTAAGTGATGAGCAAATGTACAAACTTGATAATTATAGTGCCACATAAAGGCGATTTTAGACAAACCTTGAAGACCATTTGTTTGAGATATTTGTGTTAAATATACTAGCTGGTAACTAGCTGGTCTTATGATGCTGTTTGGCAAATTATGTGGTGATCTAACAGAATTTGTAGGAGAAGTGTAATAAACTATTTTTTTAATCTTTAACCTTAGCTTTATTATTTTTTTTTAGAAATGAAAAATTTGACAGGAAAGCGAAATCTTGCACATTTAAGGGAAACAATGTTTATAGACCCAATATAAACAACAAACAATAAGAGTCTTATGAGTTGTCTTTACATTGTGCCAATATGAGTTATTAACAACAAGAGCGTTCCTGTATTTAGGAAGCACTACACTGTATGTCTTGGCTTGAGAATATTCGAATTAGAAGCAAAAATTTTGGCTAGATTTTATTTCACCATGTGAAGCATATTTTTGTTTTCGTGCATTTCTGGTAGCTGGTCCAAAAAACAAAACTATATTACACTGTATTTTATGAAACAGACACTGCAGTTCACAAGATAAGACTATATACAACATATTTTGGTGTGTATGTGAATATGAATAGACTCGTGATGGGAAGTTTGGATCATTTTGGACTTTATTTTTTTAGTTATTATTATTATTATTATAATTATTATTATTTTTAAATCAGAAATAAAAACAAAATGTTACAATTTAAATAAACAGACCCCCAAAATGTCTACATGCACAAATTTTGGCTAAAGTTCCAGTAATGAAAATTCGTGGTCATATAAAAGTTGTTCATTCTTTTGAATCTATTGCACTGCATAGCGTCACATGACAAAAGGACGAACGACTTGGATTAGAAGACTCATGAGAAGAACCGCTCAATTGAGTTTCCTGTGTAATGCACTTTATAGCGTCTATGGGAGTCACATGACAAAAGAACGAAAAATTCTGACCAAAGGGTAACTACTCATTTCTGTTTTCTATACATAAACTATGGTGGTTTTGCGGTGCTTTGCACATGCGCGCCCAGTAGCAAATGAACGAAACACTCTGTAAGATTACTCGTTCTTCTGGGTTCGTTAAAGACTCATTCAAAAAGAACAAATCATTTATCCCTGACCCATCACTATTATAGTCCCAAATCCTGTCTACTGTGTGTGTGCGTGTGGGGGTGCGGGAGTATTGTATAGGCCTCACCAGCTTTATGAGTCAATCTGAAGGCACGATGATGAAAAAGCTGTGTCCTGTGATGCTGTCCCTATGGGAGTAATCGAATTATGGTGGAGGGTCCTGATACCACAGCACTTCGTGCAATCATTTAGGTATCCCCGGTAAGGTATCAGGGCCAAAGACAAAGCAAAAACAAACAAAAAAAAAAAAAGCACGCAAAAAGAACTGGCGAGAGAGAGAAGGGTAAGGGTTAGGGTTAGGCAAAAGTCAAGAGCCCGTCATTCAGGGCTCTAAGGGACTGGGATTCAGAGAGCCCGTTTGGATGCGCTCATCGATTTCGGGGGTCCAGGAAATTTAATTGTTGGGAGGATAGTAGCATTCCAGCTCCCTTCCACCATCTTTTTGGTCTCCCTGGGTGGGCAGCCAATTAATTTGGGGTGCGTTACGCAAAGGATGGCCCCAGTCATACTACAGCTCGGACATCATTCCGAGCATGTCGACATACCAGCGTTTCTGGTAGCCTGGGTGTCAGAGCAAAGATTAGTGCTGGGGTTTCCCTGGTTACAACGTTACAACCCTCGCATCAACTGGCCGACCCGCTGTTCCAGCACCTGCTGCCCTAGCACCCCTTATTACCGCCCCTCAGGTCTTCTGGGATACAAAACCCCATTGAAGGCCCACCAAACAGGTTTAAACCTCGCACCTTACTTTCCCTCATGCACCCACCCATGGTGACGGAGAATTTGTGCTTGGATAGTGAATTCAGTAATAAGTTTAGTCTGAACTTTAAATGAGAATAAAGTGTCCATTGTAGTATCACTGTGAAAATTAATTGAGAGCTATTGGCCCCTAAATTTCCTACAAAAAAGTCAAATAAAAACTTAACAAAAAGTATATATAAAAAAACTCAGACGCAAATGGCACTATTATACATCACATTACTAGGCACATGATACTGTCTTTCTGTCTTATGGTTTTAATGCAGTATATCTGTGTTGGTTTTGGCTTTGTAGTGGTTGATATCTCTTTGTGCCTTTTTCTATTTCCTCTTCTTTGTTCCCCTTGATTCTCAATTTTTCCCTCTGATGTTGTTTTACTACATCCATCTTAACATGCAGTTGTAACACAGGCCTGTAACTTTTCTACTATATACCCTTAAATTCTTTTAATGCATCATGGAAAATGTAGAAGATGGAAAGAGAACCTGATAATAAGGTAAATATGCTCTTATCTAGAACTGTTTGAATAATTTATCTATATTCCTTTGCTGTTAGTTATCTTCAGCTTATGGAACGAATACAGTCCTTTACTATTTTCCTTTCCATTCTCCATCCTCTATATTTAGTTATTTGTCTTCCAATCTACAGTTGTATTCGCTGATGTAAAGTGTGACATATTTATTGACATTGTTTAGACCACAGACATGTAAAGTTATGGCAGGTATGTGAAGACACTGAACTATGTGCTATTGTGACATCTCACACTTATTTAATAAACTCCACAGCATGTAGTATAGCTTTCCACAAAAAAGGTAAATTTGCACTTGGAAACTTCAAAATACAGTATATACAAAGTGCAAATATAATTACATAATTTAAAACTAAAATACATTAAAATGCTTTTACGTTTTATTAACATTAATTATGGATTTTTTACATTATGTTTACAGAATGACAAAAATCAACGTCATATCATTGCTTCATTAGCATTACGACAACGCTTCAACAGTTTGTGTGATCCCACATCCAGTAAGTCCTAATTTTCTGTCTAAAATTCCACTTCAAGAAATCTATTAACTGTTTTCTAGTAAATTAAAATGATTTGGTTCAAATGGGGAAAATCCTTTAAATAAGCCTTTATTGGGAACATTATACTAATACTAAATATGCTCAGTTGTTTATGGTATTGATATCACAAGAAGTTACATACAATTTTTAGATACCAAACTGAGATTCTGTATTCTTAAGTTTAGGAAAGGATGTTCTTTTGGATCTAAATCCAGTGACGTAGAAGGCTACAAAGAAATACTAAAATCAATGCCATGTTTAACATTGCCATAAAACCAGTTTCCTTTGTGACAATTTGCATTATCAAATTGAAAATTGCCACAATATGAGCAAATTGTAAACATTAAGGAATAGACATGTTAAGCAACAATTTCTAAATATGCTGTAGCGTTCATGTGATGATTTATTTGTATTAACAGGCTCAAGTGCCAGGAAAACATTTCGCACATCATTATACCACCTATTTAAGAATTTTACTATAAACTATTGTAGTATACTGTAATATATATTATAATTACTCTAGTATACTGTAGTAATCTACGGGAAAATTTCCATGATATACATTAGTGTAAACTTTGTTTTTGTGCTGAGTCAAATAGCAAAAATGTTGGTGCACACAAAACCTGTTTAATTAAAAAGGTTTTAAAGATGATGAAAAACATCATATATATGCAATACAAAAAGAAAAGCATTATGAGCAATACCAAAAAGTTTATAGTATCTTCAGTGTAATGCAGATCAGAATGTTATACATGTATTAACAGCCCCCCCAAAATGACAAACATAAACCAAATCAAGTATGCATTAAAGCTCTGAACATTAAAAGTTCAAAAGGGTCAAAAGAGTTTACCCCTGACATGGTAAGTCAATTTCATATAACTCCACCTAGCTGTAATGGCCAACATAACCCTACCTAACAACATTTTTTTTTAGTCCATCAACAAAGTTTTTTAAATGTGCTGGTAGTCTTCTTAGCCATCATGTTTGTTCCCCCGGCAGCACTGGATCCCTGTATCTCTGACTTACAGTAGGAGCCATGTCAAACAACCGCCAAAACATGACCAAGTTTGTGCATGACCAGTTCACGGAATGTAATCCCCTGCGATAACGCAGTTAACAACGAAGTTAACCCATAAACGCACCATGCACTCACCAATAAGATGATTGCAATGCTGTAGAATCCCGCCAGGTGGAGCATTCACTGCTTCAGTTAACTGCAGTGTCCATGCAGCCTTATACAGTATGTTCTTATACAGGCAGTCCTTGCATTGTCAACATAATTTCATAAATAGATGATATGGTAAAAAAAATAATAATAATAACAAACGATTAATAAAACTGATTTTTTAAATCACTCAATACACAATCCATGATGCTTATGCTATTTTAAATAAATAAATAACTAAATAAAACTAGTTGTAATATTTTTCAAGATATCCTTAATAATCCTTAAAGACACAGTAACATCTGTAATTTATTTATACTGATAGTTGTAGGTCAGTGGCGGCTACTGGTCTGTCAAATAGGGGAAGCTCATTTTCGGCCTACATCATCAAAATGTCTATTTTTTAAAAAGTAAATTCTGCCAAATTTCAAGAAAATGGTCTGTGACCCTGTCGTACCAATAAGGCGTCTTTTTCAGTGACTTGATCAGTGTCCTCTCAATGGCCAGCAGAGCTAGGCTCCTTAAACGGTCTTGGCCCATTGTGTTTCGGGTGTAGGACTTGAGCCGCTTTAAACAGGAGAAGCTCCTTTCTACACCTGCAGATGTAGCTCCAATTGTTGCCACTAATGAGAACAGTTTGTAAAGCTGAGGCATTGCACTGTCCAACTCCATGTCTTTAAGGAACACCAAGTAATCACACAGCTTTCCCCTGTTACCCTGCAAGTCCTGATCTGAATACAGGACTTGAAGTTCTGACCTCAGTCTCCCTGAATCAAAGTGATGGCTATAACTTTTCAGGACACTTTGGAAGGCCTCCTCTGGAAATACTTGTCTCATGTCATCAAATTTCTCTGGATTGGCTAATTCTAAGAAGAGCATGCTTTTCAAATTTGAGAAACGTCAAGGAATCTGCTCCAAGATTTTATCAAAGATGGCCATGTACAGATTTCTGTATCGCTCTTAGGGATTCTGTAATTGGGTCAGACGGCGCTTTCTCATGGGCTCATCTCGTGGGTCTGATGTGAGATCTGCTGTTTTGGCATAAAAGGCTTGGAAAGCCCCCTCTGACCTCTTCTCTTTGACAAATGCAAGAAGAGATTCAATTCCTTTCTTGCAGTAAAGAACATCCATCGCCCTCTGCTGGACAATATCAAAGACCACATCAGTCTCAGAGAAGATTTGTTCATATGTGTACAACATGAACACAAACTCAAAATCCTCCAGTTTCCTCACAAAGCCTTTGGCACAATCCAGTGTATCATCATCCATTGTTGTATCTGCAATGATGTTCTCAAATGTCTGCAGGAGGCCATCATAATTGTTTGCCACAGTGCTCACTATCCGTGATGTGTAATTCCATCGAGTAGGAGCGTTTCTGGGCAACCTTGAACAGCCTGCAGACTCCAGAAAAGATGTACTCTTTGTGGATTTTGAAAAAACCATGTCCCCTAAATGACAGCTCCTGCCGGCCAAGCAAGGATGTCACATCAATAAGGCGGTTTAGGAAGGCCCTGTTTTGTTTGACTGTTTCATTATGTTTAGCCACTTGAATGCGAGCACCTTAATTTATTGCATGCTCAACCCTGATCCTTCCCATGCAACTTAATCTTGCACATGCACTCACATGTTCATTGCTCTTTTCATGTCTTTTATATGCCCTGTCAAAGTTAGACAGATCTCCAAACCCCACTGTTGACCAAACACATCCGTGAGATGGTTTCATCAAAAGGCATGGCCAGCAGTAAATTTTATTTGTCACAGCACTTCCAGTCAGCCAGCTAACTTTGTCATACCAGGAGAGCTGAAAAGACCTGGTATTTTTCCCTATCTTTTCGATCTTAGGTGTTGATCTGCCCTCGTAAGGAACATTTTGGAATGGCTTTGCCAAAATCAGGTCGACAATATTAGCACTGTCTGCCATCATGTGCAGTTTCACCCACGACGCTAGCCTAGCCTACTATATGAATGAATGAATAAACGATCTAAAAAAAATATCAAACTCTGTAAAAGTGAAACAAGGAATGTGGTGTATAATTGTGTGAAATGTATGATAAAAATCAAGCAATTTCACCAAGCAAATATAAAGAAATAGGTTGCAGCAGTTTTTATTTCGACTGAACTTGAGAAATCCGCGATGGGACTGAGCGCGAATAGCTTCAGCGATTCCTTATAGTACAAAATCGCTGTCAGTCAAAAGGAGATGCAATCCTTTGACAGACACTCTAATCATCACGTAGAAGCTTGGAGTCCAGGCCAGCCCACTTCTCATTTGCTTTTCATTCACCCCCAGAGACGCTGAGCGTCCGTGGGCAGGACATAATCGCAGCGTTTATCCAATGACCGTCTAGTTTCAAAGCACTGAAAAAAAAAACGTTCAAAGCAGCCGCATTGAAGTCAAAGGACGCTGGGCAAGAAAGTCAAGTCAGACGACAGGGATCATTAGACCATCTACCTTGCCATGGTCTTCCCTGTGGTGCTGGTAGGAAAGAAGGACGACGTTTCTGTATGGTCTTTTGGGCCCTGAACAGCAAAATACCTCTGTATGGCTTCCCTATGCCCCAGGTCCACAAGATCTTAGAGGCGCTCTATGGGGCAACTGTGTTTAGCTCGTTAGATCTGCATTGTGGATATTGAAAGGTGGAAAGGCATCCAGACAGCATCCCTAAAACAGCTTTTGTGACTAAAAACAAACAAAACGAATTTATCCGTCTTCCATTCGGCCTGAGAAAGGCAGGAGGGACCTTTTAGAGGCTTAGGACCTACATTCTAGCAAAAGCCATCGGGAAGTGTTAATTTGTTTACAAAGATGACGTTGTTTGATGTAATAAGACATCATTACTCACCTTAATCATCTCCAAGTATTTTCACTCCTTGAAGCTGCTGGTCTCACTCTCAACCTAAGTGTAACCTTTGTCAAGCATATCTCTCCTTTCTATGACACGTTATATCTGCTGAAGGCATCAAAACAGAAGAAGCCAAGGTAGCAGCCATTCAACTTACTCTGTTCTCTGCAAACTTTGGGAGCTACAGCGCTTTTTAGGTCTGGCTGGTTGGTATCCCCGTTTTATCCCCCACTTCTCAGAGCATTCTGCTCTTTTACATGCCCTGAAGAAAAAAAGAGCCAAGTGGGTGTGGACATCCGAATGCAAGTCAGCCTGAAGGAGTCAGTTAGTCAGCAGAACATGCCATTAACAGCCCCAGACTTTAACCGCCCCTTTAAGGTGCAGACAGACGCCAGCAACATCGGCCTCGGTGCAGTGCTCACCCAAGACTACGAGGATGGGAAACACGTGATTGCCTATGCCCCCCGAGTTGCTGCATGGAGCTGAAAGTAAATACTCAGCGTCCAAGCAGGAATGTCTAGCTGTGGTATGGGCAGTGGAAAAGTGGCGTCAATATCTGGAGGGTGAGGTATTTACTATTATCACTGATCATGATTCACGGGATTTCAATCAGCCGAACCCCTCTTCACGCCTTACATGTTGGGTACTTATCTGCCCAGGGGTGTCTGCCATGTGACTAGGGCGGGCTGGAGGAGGCCCAAAAGGTGGATGAGGCACTCCGTGCACTGTGGAAAGAAGCAAGGTTAAATCCTAATGTTAATAAAATACATTACTGTATGGTAAACCGATTTCTCTACCGCCAGATCCCCAAACAGGCTGGATGTAGTCTTCTCCAGCTGGTCATTCCAACGTCTCTGTGGCCCCAATACCTGCAGTACACCCACGACAACCCTTTCAGTGGTCATCTGGGGCAGATGAAGACCCTGAGGAGGCTACTGGAGGTCGCCTACTGGCCAGAGATATGCCACGATATCTGGGAATATTGCAGAAAATGTGTCACATATCAGAAATACAAACTCCGTATTAGTAAGCTGGCAGGCTTACTGCAAAGCACACCTGTTTTGGAACCTGGTTTTATGTTGGGAGTATATCTTACAGGTCCATTTCCCTGCTTATCCCTGCTTAACGAACATCTGCTGATAGTCATTGATTACTGCAGCATATGGGTTGAGATTTTAACGAGGAAGATTTTTACAAGGGGGGGCATGCCAGCTTACCTGGTTTCTGACAGAGGTCCACATTTCACGTCCCAGCTACTTTATACCATCTGCCGGCAATGAGGCATGATCCAAAAGCTCACCAAGGCCTACCATCCCCAAACAGACATTTAAATTTATGATTGCTGCATTTGTCAAAAAAATCACATGCAGTGGCACCAATGGCTTCCTGAGTTTCGGTTTGCCATAAGTACCGCCTTGCAGGAAAGTACCGGTTACACCCCAGCAGCAATAGCAATGGGACACAAACTGAAGGGACCACTAGAGAAAATGTTACACCGAAACATCTCACCTGACCATCCTGCTTATGCCACAGTAGAGCATCAGGAAGCACTGTTTCAGGGTATCCGGAGCAACGTAGCCCATGCCGAGCAGCGGCAGGGGAAATATTATAACTCCAGATGTTGGGCAATCACATATAATGTGGGCGACCACATGTGGGTCCACGCTTTTCCTCCGTCTCGGGTGGAGGACTTGCACATGGCCAAACTAGCTCCAAAATGGAAAGGATCAGCTCATGTTCTCCACATCCTGATCTAGCTTTCTCCACCACATAACTTAACCACTATATAACCTTCATACTGGACACCCCTGTTCTCAAAGACCATATCTTTGGCTTTGTCTAGACACCATGACTCATGTCCCCTATGTTGTGGGTCCCTTAGGTAAGACCAGTCAACTAAGAGAAACTGTATTTTCATGATGCTTTCCTGTGTTTTAGAATCTCATATATTCATATGCCTGCAGGGTCAACGCCCACCTTTGGATTTGTGTAGCTCTGTCCCCTCTCTCTCCTCCCCTCTCTCTGTCGAGCTACACATGTCGTTCCTGAGCTGCCAATGATCCAGACTCCCTCTGCCCTCCGGACCTGCCTGACCCATCCTGGTGCCCCGCTTCCGGTTGGTGATCTCTTCACATGGATGCCCCATGTGTCTCTTTGGGATGCGTCTCGTGTCTGGGGATGGTTCTCTCTACCTAGAAGACGGTTCTGGCCTCGACTGGTGTTGGCAGCTGTTTCTCTGATGACTTGAGTGTTCGATAGTTCAGGACTGGAACTTCATACAAGTCTACCTGAGTTTTCAATAACCAACTGGACTCCATATTAACATCAGCTGTTATGCTGAACTGCCTGCCAACTAACACACAGTATAAATGCAGATCAATTCCTGCTCTCTGTTTCACCCAAATGAGGATGGGTTCCCTATTAAATCTGGTTCCTTTCAAGGTTTTTTCCTACTACCATCTCAGGGAGTTTTCCCTTGCCACTGTCGCCATCGGCTTGCTCACCAGGGACTATCTGACCAATTTGATTCATACACATTCAAATTCCATACAAACTTAAATAATTCTTTTGATTGTGTAAAGCTGCTTTGGGACAATGCCAATTGTTAAAAGCACTATACAAATAAAATTGAATTGAAGAGGCTACTTGCTCAATGTTGTTATTATTATTATTATTATTATTATTATTATTCTTTGTCAACTTTATAGACTGTGGTGTATGAAAGTCCCAGGTTGGTTTTGTTGGTTTGTCTATTAAAGTCTTCTCCATACTGGATTTTTTTAAAATATATATTTTTGTACATTACCTAACTGCTTGCATGTGTAGTGGAATTTGTATGGATGCTTTGTTTGTCCTTTTTTTTCTTTGACTGCATTTTCTTATTTAAATAAGAAATTAACTTTGATTTCTACTCTGTTTTCTTTTTCCCCTTTATTTTATTTTAACTTTATATTATAAGATAAAGCTGAAAGAGAAAAAAGTGCTCTGAAAACTTTAAAGACATCTGGCTACTCCTACAAACCTGCTTGTATGATGCACCAATACCAGACTTGGGTAACCAACCCAAATGCTAGCGCAAATGCCCAGGCCATGTCAGGATTAGTCTCTCTCTGTAGCTCATCCTCCAATACTCCATCTGCCTCACCACTAAGGTCTGTGTTGTCAAAACACTCTGACACAAAATTTGACATCAGAAGCTCATTTATGCCTTCTTTCAAGTCTGCCAGTGATGTTGGATTACCAGTAAGTTCTTACACAGCTGTCTCCTCTTCACAAAAGACAATAGAGCAACAGGCCCAGTATCCAGTTCTGGCATCTTTGACAACCTCTTTATCTCCAGTAATAAATGTTCCTGACTCTGTCTCTTTTCCATTATGTTCAGCCAGAACTTCTCAACCAACAGCTGGAATCTTACCGCTGCAGGAATCTTTTAGCACCATGACTCCACCTGCCTTACCCAAGTCTTCTCTAAACATGAGTAGCTCCAATATTTCATATAAATCTGTCAATATATTGAATGTTCCAACTATTGCTTCCCCCATCAAAATATTGCCAGTGCTCACCCCAATGAGAACAAAAACTAATACATCCAGTTTTCATAGCTCTCCAACTAAATGTCATGACCCCTACCACAGCCTACAAGAGAGGATACAGTCCACAACAATTGCTGCCACAACCAGTGTTAATGATGCTTTTGATGAAGTGGAGAATACACTAAAATTTGAAAAACTCAAGACTGTTCCAATCTCTACACCCTCCTCATACCAGCCTATTCAGTCTTCAGGTTCTGTCTATGACTTTCGTAGATCCTCCCTCAGCTTTACTACTTCTGTTACCTATAGTACAGTTGCAGTGCCTGTTTATTCAGTTATAAATGTTTCACCAGAACAGCAATTTAAAAAGATGCTTCCTGACATCTCCAAAACAACTGCTGCATGCTTGTCCTCCAAAAAATCTGTGGTCTCAGAGGAAAATGTTCAAGTGCCATCTACTTTTGCCAGAGTTCTGTCCCCTGATAAAACTTTGGCTTTTATGCCACCTGGCACTTTCTCACCCACTCTGTCAAACAGCCAAGAGATACTAAAGGATGTGCATGAAATGAAGAAAAATAGAATTGGGAAGTCAGCTGTTTTGCAAACTGATACATGCTCTGTTTCCAAAGGCTTCCAGTCTGACTCACATAAGGAACATGAAATTGAAGACAAAGAACAGTACAAGATTATGGAGAAAGTTAAACGAGACCTAATTAAAGTTAGTGAGATACTTAATAATAATATTATGAAAGAGGGTAAAAAATGCAAGAAAGATAGTAAGGCTGAAAATCTAGAGGACGATACTCATAAAAACCAACAAAATCGATGGTGGTGTCCTCCTCGATATGAGACAGTGGCACCTCTGGTCAAAACAGGAGTTATGACTCACAGAGATTTTAACTTGGCAAAAGTGGTTGATTATCTCACCAATGACATTGGCACAAATTCCTTATCCAAATCTGTAACAGCAGCACAGACAAATGAAGAGACCAGGAAAAAGAGGGAGGAAAAACCTAATCATGTTTCAAAACCTGCTATGGAAGTTCAAGAGTGCAAGTTTAAAATGCCCCCATTTACCATACATCCTTCACCGTCAGAGAAGAAGCTGTCAAGGTTAACAGATACGTTGTTTGGTACAGAAACCATTCTAGACTCAGATATCTTTCATGATCAAGATAAAAGTCCCCTATCAGACAGTGGGTTTGAGACACGGAGTGAAAGAACACCCTCTGTTCCACAGAGTACTGACAGCATGGGTTCCAGAGGTCCCTCTCAGAAAATCTCACCAGTCATCACTGAAAAATGGACTGAAACTGTACAAGTTATAAGGAGTTATAAATCTTCAGGTGACACCAGTGAACCTTTAGTGGATGAGGTTAAAATAGCCAATTCTCCAACGCAATGCACTGATATAGAGTTCAGATTACACAGTGGCAGCAACAAAGATAAAGTAAAAATGTACCAAGCTAGATCCACTCCTGAGAAGGACATCACATCTAAAGGCATGAGACTTAAAGAAGAGACTCACATAACAACCACTACTCGAATGTTATATCACAAACCAGCAAGGAATGAGACAACCTCAGAGATCTTTAAAAAAACTACCATGAAATTCCAGCCTGGTCAAGATTCCTCCAGAGAGGTTACTGGTTTATTTCAACATGAGGGTGGCAACAAGGGATGTCAAGAACCACATGACACAATGCCCAAAGTGGAACACATTATTGAGGTTCACATTGAAAAAGAAAATAAAACTGAACCTACAGAGATCATTATAATGGAAACCAAAAATCATCCTGAGAAAGAAATTTACATTTATCAATGTAGCAGCAGTAAGAATGGGCTTCAAAACAGAGAACAAGTGGAGAAAGTAATCTCCACTTTTTTACAGGAGGATGATGAGAGAATAACGACTGTCCATTTAAAAATTGAAGACTTGCACAAAACTCTAAAATTACAAAGACCACATTCAGTGGAGTTCCATGAAAACGATTCATTAATTATAAAAAAAGAGACAAATGAAATTACGGATAAAAAGCTATTTACTGAGAAATATGACTCTTCTTGTTCTGGATCTGACAAAGCTTTGACTGAAAGTTCCCATTATTTTGAAAGGGGGACAAATGGGGGCTCAATGAAACGTGTCATCCTTAAACCAGATAAATCAGGTGGTGTCATAGATGACAATGAAACTCATGATAATCTATCCTTACTACAGTATGCTTCAGATCCTATTAGTCCAAAGAAATTAACTTGGACAAGAGTACCTGATGACAGGCAAAGAGAAAGCACAGAAAAAAACAGATTTGAGGACAGGGTAGATAAAACTGTCAAAGAAGCAAAGGAAAAGCTTAGTGAAACGTCATTGTTCTTCAGGAATAAAACCGAGAAAATAAAGGGTGAGATCCAGTCCTCTGAGGAGAAAAATCACAAGCCAAACATTAGAGAAATTCAGTCAGTTCTGAGTTCTACCTGTAGCAGCCCAGGGAAATATTGGTTGAGGAATGGTGGTGGCAGAGAAGAGTGGAGCAAAGAAAGATTTAGGGACAGATATAGTCCTTATGAAAGAAAGTGTGCCAGCCTCCCAAGTTGCCCAAAGGGATGTCTCTTACTTCAATATTGTGATAACAGAAAACAAGGGGGCTACTCAAGTAAATCCTCTAAATGTTTCCACCCATCAACATCTAAGTTTAGCTTAGTGAGTATGAAATTTAAAGATAAGGCTATAATAAAAGATCAGATGTCTCAGTACAGTCAAACAGCTGGTGCACTAGTAAAGAAGCTACAGGAGAATAAATTACCCAACTATCAGGTGTTTGCTGGAGGTAGTCTTCCAAATCTATCCGACTTAGGTGAACATTGTCCAAAAGATGTTTTAGACAGTGAGGTGAGACAAGGTTATAATGTCACAAAAGCCCAGTTATTTAATGTGTGTGACACCACTCTCAAATTAAAAAAAACTTTATACAGCAATGATAAGGTTGACACAACTTGGGGAAGTTGTGTCAGCGGATATCCCAAATCCCAGACACCTCAGATTTTCCCTAATTTTGAAAAAGACACTTTGTTTTACAGTGATGGAACTGATAAGCCAAACAAAAAAGAAACAACCAAAAAGATCATATCTGTTCAGCCTGATGCAGCAGGTTCACACATACCATTATTAGCTAAAAGCAAGCACTGTAGTTGTGATGTAAATAATCAATTTGGTGATGTGTGTTCACTAGGAAGTATTAATGTAGTCTGCAATAATGAAAATGTTACAGCAGATATTAAACCTTTACCAATTTATGTCAAGTTACCAGTGGACAAGAAGTATGAGAAAGAGACAGACACCAGTCAACCTAGAACCTACAAAAAAGCTGCAAACCAAGAAGTGCATGAGGCAAGAGAAGAGGTTTATACTAATCAAATGATAAAGAAAAAATCTTCATCTCAGGGGAACCCAAATGACAAAAAAGCTCATATAAATTTCATGGACATTTCTAGAGGAAGTTCCAACACTGAGACATTCAACTCTGAAGAGGTTAACTATGACTTGAAATCTGGAAGATCAGACTTTTCGGTTGGGACACCTAGCTCAATTGTGGAGCAGCCAAAGGAAGAGCATCTACCCAAGACAATTATTTTCAGGAAATTACCAGCAGAGAAATCCAAAGCTGTTACTCCAACAGAATTATCCAAAGAGACTCATGGATCACCAGGAAAACAAAACAAAGCCAAACAGGTACCAGACTCACTGAACACTCGACAGTCTGACCAGGTGGAACTAAAAAAGGGCTCATCACCTTCTGAAGCAAACACAAAGATGATGGAGGTGAATCTTCAAGAGGAGCATGACAGACACCTTTTTGCAGAGCCTGTAATTCAAATCCATTTGCCATCTCCTCTTCAATCTGGGGCTGATGACATTGATTCCAGTGATGATGAGTCTATCATTCAACTAGTTCCTCTCAAAAAATACAACTTTAAAATGTCTCAGAATGGGGAAAAATGCATGAAGCCCAGGAACCCAGACAGAAAGGACTCCCTTCACAATGAGTCACAGAGTATAAATGGTGTCATTCAGGGAGATGAGGAGGATGAGCAAAATGACAATGATCAATCTGTTACTGACTGCTCTATAGCAACAACAGCTGAGTTTTCCCATGACACTGATGCCACAGAGATAGACTCTCTGGATGGATATGACCTGCAGGATGAGGATGATGGGTTAAGTAATACCAAAACCTTAAGCCTTTCAAATGAAGGAAAGACGGGTATTCCATATTTTAGTCAGACTCATCTGGAGTTTAAAAAAGAACTCTCACCAAATGAGCATTCAGAAGAAAAGGAAAAATCTAAAAGCAACCTATATAAAAAAACTGAAAGTGGAAAAGATCAGTGCAAGATCTACTCTTTGGAGGGAAGACATCCTGATAGACAGGAGTTTTCAGATAAATATTTCAGCTACAAACTTGAGGCGGAATTAACTTCTACCTACAAAGCTATAGTCACTAAAGACTCAGATCTTGATCCATGGTCAAACAAAAGAAGAGAGGAAGAGGTGGTAGAGACCAAAAGCAAAGATGAAGATCCAAAACCTTTTGGTTTATTAATTGAGGAAAAATCCCAAGCTACTACACCAGACAGCACTCTAGCTCGAACACCAACTGATGACAGCACCCCAACCAGCGAGCCTAACCCTTTTCCTTTCCATGAGGGCAAGATGTTTGAAATGACACGCAGTGGTGCTATAGACATGAGCAAGCAGGATTTTGTTGAAGAAAGGCTTCAGTTTTTTCAGATTGGTGAGCATACTGTACATGGGCTATAAAAGGAAAAGGGAAAAGGGGGCAGTGTAATAGTTAAAAAAGAAGTTTCATTCCAACCAAACACAGGTCATAAGGAAATTTAGGCAACTTTGGTAGTACTGGGGATTTTCACCTCTCTCCTATTCAGTCATGCACAAGCATGCACACAGACACTCACACACCCACACACTATGGGCAATTTGTAAATGTTAATTAGTTATTCAGCACGGTGTTGTAGTGGTTAGGACTGTCGCCTTGCACCTCCAGGGTCTGTGTTTGATTCCCTGCCAGGATTAATTCCTGTCTTTGTGTGCATGGAGTTTGCATGTTCTCCACATGCTTGGGTGGTTTTCTCTGGGTACTCCGGTTTCCTCCCACAGTCCGAAGACCTGCAGATTAGGATAATTGGCATTTACAAATTGCCAGTGTGTGAGTGAGTGTATGTGCGTGTGCCCTGGCACCTGAATTGGTACCCAGAATACAGGATAAAGCATGTAGAAGATGAGTGAGTGAGTGAGTAATTAGCCGTTGCATGTCTTTGGACTTTGGGAGAAAACCAGAGTACCTGGAGAAAATCCACAAAGCACAGGGAAGACATTAAAAACTTCACACATAAATAATAATAATAATAATTTAAAAAAAAAAATGTCATAAAACAGAAAGGTGGGCAAAGCATCAGTGAGAAGATAAATGATGAAAGGCTTATTTGGCTAGCTTGCTATAATATATCAGTTGCAAACAAGGTATTAGTATTACATTACCATGGTGATGGCTTATTATTGTTTGATATGCAAGAGACTAATCAAAAGTCAGATATTTTCTCTGTTTCTAAGTTCTTTACTGTACTGTGCTGTATAGTGACAATGAAGGAAATATTAGCCTGTAACTACAACTGCCTAACTTGCTAAAATAAGTCTTTATTAATCCCAAAAGTAAATTGTTTCTTCATGTAACTGCTTATTTAAAAGATACAAATACAAAAAAAGAAAAATTGGTAAAAAGAAATTGGTAAAAAGAAAATTAGAAAATAAAATAAAATAAAATAATACTGGCAAGACTATTATTAATAAGACTAGTAAAATAATAAATATTATTAACATAAATATTATTTACATTTATTAATATAAATCCGCAGGCGGAACGACTACAGGTGACGATTTAGGCGACGCAGTAACTCGGCTGCACGCTGGCTTGGATGACTGATTACCGACGGGGGCTCCGGAGAACTGCGCAGGGAGAATGTTCTGATTCACGGAGGTCGGAGAGTATTCGATGTCGCGACCACCCACGCGCTCTTTAACCCGCTCGCAGTGCCGACAACGCTCTTTGCTACACGGCCGGCGGGATAAAGCATCGGCGTTAGCATGCAGTTTTCCCGCTCGGTGCTGAACGGTGAAATCGTAGTCCTGCCACGGCTCGAGCCAGCGCGCTAAATGCCCCTCGGGCTCTTTAAAACGTATTTATATGGGCAATCCGCAGCAAGAAGGATTGCCCATATAAATACGGCCTAAAATGTTTAAGGGCCGTGACGACCGCTAACAGCTCGCGCCGCGTGACGCAGTAATACCTGAGACAGGACAGCCCCTAGCCCTACATCGCTTGCGTCCGTGTCGAGGATAAACATACGAGACGTGTCAGGATATCCGAGAACGGGCGACGTGACCAGAGCTTCCCGTAACCGAGTGAAAGCGCGCGTGTGCACACTGTCCCAGCGAAACGGCTGATTCTTTCTCGTGAGCCCGTGCAGCGGACTAGCGATCGTGGCAAAATCCTTCACGAACCGACGATAGTACGAGGCTAACCCAAGGAAAGTGCGTAGCTGCGACACATTTAACGGTTCAGGCCAATTCTGTACCGCAGCAATTTTGGCTGGATTGGTGGCAATCCCTTGAGCGCTAATCACGTGTCCCAGAAACACGGTCTCGCCGCAACAGCTGCCACTTTTTCGGATTGAGCCGCAAATTCGCCCGCCGGATAGCCAAAAATACCTCCCGTAGATTAGCTAGTGCGACCTCAAACTCTTTGCCGTGCACCAGTAAATCGTTCAGGTAAACGACACAACTATCGCGAGGAATATCGGCCAACACTTTCTCCATCAACCGTTTGAATGTAGCTGAAGTGTTACATAGGCCGAACGGCATGCGCTGGAATTGCCATAACCCTTGCCCGATTGAGAACGCGGTTTTAGGTCGTGCTTCCGGGGCGAGCTCTACTTGCCAGTACCCGCTACGCAGATCCAGTTCAACCGCCAGTAATCGACACAAAACCGCCATAATTCGTCCTTTTTACACACCAACACAAGCGGTGAAGACCACGGTCCGGACGCTGGCTCTATGACACCCAAGTTGGCCATCTCACGCAGCTTCTGCTCGGCGATAGCTCGTTTAGCTAAGGGAAGGCGTCTCGGATGTAACCGAACAGGAGCTGCGTTACCCGTATCAATCGTGTGCTGCACCAAATTAGTATGTGTGCACTCGTGCTCATCTACCGTAAAAATGTCCGCGAACTCATGTAAAAGGGACTTTACTGTGTCGGTCTGTGTCTGACTTAACCCCACGCTGCTACGCTGCATAAGCTTGGGCATTATCCTCGCTCGGTCTGCTACCGGATGTTTACATGGCGCGTCCACCGGAAGTTCCGCCCCCCTGGTGCGCGCTACTAACACGTCCGGCTGCGCTTTGGGAACTAGCAACCTGGCTAACCCGAAGTTACCACGTAACGTTCCGTCCGCGAGATTCAGTACCGCACCCCATATTTCCAAAATGTCCAACCCCAAGATACAATCATCCTCAATGTCTGCCACAAAGAATGGATGAGAAAGACTGATTCGACCTATTTGTATTTGCACTGTGCGACAGGCCCGTATCTCCAAATAGCTCCCTGACACGGTGCGAATGGTCAAGGCTGGGGCCGGCAGCGCACAACCGCGCTCGCCCTGTTTTAATACTCCCCAGCGCAGCAGCGAAACTGTAGTGTTCACGAGTGCCCATAGCGAAACGTGGTCCAGACCACGTGAGAGGCGGCTTCCCTGCAGCTAGTTGTAATGGCTGCTGGGGTACGCTGTCCCCAGGCCTAAGAATGTTGCAGCGTTAGTCCGGCGGTCCTTGGCCTCGGTGTTGTCCCGCAATCTCGGATGCTGAGTCGAGGCCTAGCCGCGACGGGTAGCCCTGTCCCCGGCTAGGTTCACCTACCGCTCGGCTCTTTCGCAGTGTTGTTCTGCCATGATGGGCTCGGCACGCTAGGGTTAGGAAAATTAGGCAATTGTTGCCCACACTATCCACTCCTGCGCCATCACCCTGTTGCTTGTGTAGTGACCATTTTATCTGAGGTCACATCATCATAAAATAATCATTCAGTAAATTTACTTACTCACTCATCATCTTCGTCATCTATATTGCTTTTTCCTGTATGCCTGTGGTCTGGATGGGGTGTCAATCCATCACAGCGCGAATACATACACACAAACATACTAACACACTTATTTACCCACTATATTATTTCATACTGTAGGAGGAAACCAGGGTACCTGGAGGAAACCCACCAAGCATGGGGAGAACACGCAAACTACATGTACACAATCCTGAGTTGCGAATGCTAGCATTAGCGCTGCTAGAATTAGCATCGCTAGCCTCTTTAGCTGCAGCCTCAAAGCGAGCATAGAAAGTGTTCAGCTCGTCTGCCAGAGACACGTCCGCGTGTATCATACCGGATGTTGGTACTTTATAATCCGTTATTGTCCTTAGTCCCTGCCACTGGCTGCTAGAGTCACTCTGTTGGAATTGTGACTCTAGTTTCCTCCCGTAGCACTGCTTCGCCTTCTTCCCCGATTTCCGAAAGTTATATGACACAGCCCTGTTTGGGTCCATGTCCCCCGACTCAAATCCCGTGTTGTAGGCAGCGGTGCGAGATCTCAGAGCGTCGCGGATGGCTTTATCCACCCACGGCTTCTGGTTGGGAAATGTTCTGATAGTCTTTTTCTCCATTGTATCATTCGCTAGTTTCCCGATTCCCAGTCTGCGTCATCGAGTGCGTCCTGTACGTGGCCACCGATTGGTCTATCCAGCGCGCAACCTTTCTCTGAAACACAACTTCCTGTTTCCGCCTTTGTTTGTATTTTGGCATGAGGAAGATGGCGGCGTGGTCGGATTTCCCAAATGCTGGACGAGATTGTGCCTTGTAGCCGCCCCTGACTGTCGTGTAACAGTGGTGCTGTGTGAGTGCCTCATGCAGCTCGCATAATGCAGTGTCCATGTCCGCTTGTGGTGGAGTATAAACGGCGCTGATTATGACCAATGTGAACTCCCGAGGTAGATAAAAAGGACGGCACATAATGGACAGTAGTTCCAGATTAGGTGTGCAGGAGTGTGTAAGAGGAACAACGCTTGAGCTGTTGCACCACCTGCTGTTCACCATTAAACACCATGGGTGTTTGGTTCCCTCTAGCCAGTGCCGCCACTCCTCCAACGCTTCTTTTACTGCAAGCAGTTCTCTATTACCGATATCATAGTTTCGCTCGACAGGTGTCAGTTTGCGAGAGAAAAATGCGCAAGGGGGAAGTTTCTCGGGTCGACCGTGGCGTTGTGACAGCACTGCTCCTATCCATACCTCCGACACATAGACTTCTACTATAAATGGCTTCTCGGGGTCGGGAAGCCTTAAAACAGGTGCCGTGGTGAAGGCAGTTTTAAGTCTCTGTAATACTGCCTTCGCTTCTGCTGTGAACGCGCCTAGTCGTCTCGGCTTTCCTTTTAATAGTGATATGAGTGGTGCTGCCACTGAGCTGAAACCTCTGATAAAGCGCAGATAAAAATTGGGGAACCCAAGAGAAAACTGTAGCGCCTTTACTGACTTGGGTTCCGGCTATTGTTTCACGTCCTCTACCTTGGTCGTCTCCATATCGACCCCCTGTGGCCCTATGCGATAGCCGAGAAATGCAATCTCCCTTTTGTGGAATTCACATTTTTCTGCCTTCGCATAGAGCCCGTGTTCGCACACGCGACGAAGGACCGCGGTTACATGAAGAAGGTGTTCGGAATATGACCGAAAGTATATTAGAATATCATCTAAATAAACTATCACAAAACGGTTAAACATATCCCTGAACACGTCGTTTATAAACCCCTGAAACACGGCAGGTGCGTTTACCAATCCATACGACATTACATTATATTGATAATGCCCCGATTTAGTACTAAACGCCGTCTTCCACTCGTCACCGTTACGTACACGAACAAGATTAAAAGCGCTGTGGAGGTCGAGTTTTGTGAAGATGGATGCGCCTCGGAGTTGGTCGATAGCGGCCGGTACCAGCGGCAGCGGGTGCTTGTATTTTACTGTTACTGCATTGAGACCTCGGTAATCAATACAGGGCCTTAAGCCTCCGCCTTTTTTCTATAAAAAAAAAACCTGCCGAAGCGAGGGCTGTGGACCTGCTGATGAGTCTCTGCCGAAGAGCCTTGTCCATGTACTCCTCCACTGCCCTGGTCTCCTTGAGGGACAATGGATAAATACGTGAGCAAGGCGATGTTTTCCCCGGCAAGAGCTTGATCGTGCAGTCCCACGGACGACGAGGGGGAAGTCTCGCTGCTGCCCTGATACTAAACACATCTTTAAACTCTGCATACTCTGATGGCACGTTAACTGATACTTGGGCACGCGGGCTTT
The DNA here is from genome assembly GCF_024256425.1 of Clarias gariepinus. Classification (NCBI taxonomy): domain Eukaryota; kingdom Metazoa; phylum Chordata; class Actinopteri; order Siluriformes; family Clariidae; genus Clarias; species Clarias gariepinus. The sequence goes on from NC_071112.1 coordinate 33,624,352, forward strand.
CAATGCTTGTTTGGACCATTAATGGCAATGGTTTACAAGATTTAGCGCATCTTGGGGCCCAGGATATGATGCGGGAACTCGCCCAATCAAAATTAGGGTTGTAAAAACTGAGCCAAGGTAGCCCCAGCATGACAGACTGGTCTGACCAAGGAAGCACAAAAAAATTTATTTCCTCAGTGTGACCGAGAAAAGTTAATCCAAGGGGCACGGAGATTAATTTAACAGGCAACTGTTTTAGGTGACGGCCATTCAGAGCTTTAATGGATATCGGGCATGGAAGCTTCGACACTGAAGCTCGCAGCAAGGAAAGGATAGTAGATGAAATTAAATTTCCAGCTGACCCGCAATCTATTAGGGGAAAAACAAAGTATGATTATTAAATGAAAATTGAGCTTTTAAACAAAAAGGTAGGTGGGTGCGAGATGGAGTGAGGTGTGTTACTTTTAATAACGTGCATGAGAAAACTTGGTGCTGTTCCTCTCCATATTACAGGCACAATCCCGACGTCATCCTTTGTCCCCTCTTTGTCGCCGATATGCAGGTTGTGCCTAGGTCCATTGGCTCTGGTGAAGACCCTTGGCGATAATTCTTCAGCGTCTGACTGAGGTTTTTTTTACGGTGTGGTTCGTGCCCTCTTGTTGACGGTTGTGATGAGGAGCGCCGCTGCTGACAACGCAGGTGCTGATCCAGCTTAATTGCCAGCACGATGCAATCTTCAAGGGACATTTTGGCATCCCTGCAAGCAAGTTCCAGTTGATTTTCGGGGGTTGAGTCCGTCCCGAAATCTGGCTAACAGGCTTTTTTTACACCATCTGCTCTCTGCAGCTAAAACTTGAAACCTCACGAGATACTCAGCCACAGGATTATTTCCTTGTCTTATCTTCATTAATTGCTGCTTTCCCGACCTTCCTTGATCAGGGTGGTCAAAAACTGCGCGGAGGGCCTGCGTTACACACCGTTGTGGCCCAGTCCATTGCTCTACCTGTGAGCTGCTGTGTGACGAAGCTTACTTTTTGTGGGAAATCTGCGAGGTACAGCTCACAGGCGAGAAGGAAGCGCTTACATCCCTTGGGATCTCCGGCGTATCTTTCAGGTGGTGTGGGGCGTGGTGGTAAGGGTGTGGCGGTTCGGTGCGGAGAGGTTGGGGGAGACCGGGCTGTCATGAGCTGACTAACACTGCAGGCCAGGTCATGGACCACTTGTGCCAGACTTTTGATTTCTCTTTGTTGATGTCGAAGATAGCCGTGCATTCGGGTTTTTTCGTCGGGCAGGGGGATTCCTGCTGTGTCCTGAATGGTCTGTTTATCTGTCATGTTCCTGTATTGTTCCACCACCAAGTCTCCTTGTCCACTTTTCTCTTACTTGATGATACACCAAGTACCCTCCTACCTGTCTCTCTGATCACATTGGCTGTAGTTGTCCAGTCAACTGAAAGCACCTCCTGACCACCCCTGGCCTGTCTCAACTCCTCCCTGAAGACTACACAACATTCTTACTTTCTCAGCTTCCACCACTTTTTCCTCTGCTCTGCCTTTGTTCTCTTCACCTTCCTCACCACCAGGGTTATTTTACACACCACCAATCTGTGTTGTCTGACTAGACTCTCCCCTACCAACACTTTGCAGTCACTGATCTCTTTCAGATTACAACGTCAACACAAGATGTAGTCCACCTGAGTGCTTCTGTCTCCACTCTTATATGTCACCCTATGTTCCTGCCTCTTCTGGAAGAAAGTATTTACTACTGCCATTTCCATCCTCTTTGCAAAGTCCACCACCATCTGTCCTTCTACATTCCTGTTCTGAAGACCAAACCTGCCCAACAAATTTTCGTCACCTCTGTTTCCTTCCCCAACATGTCCATTGAAGTCTGCACCAATCTCCACTCTCTCAACTCTGGGGATGCTCTGCATCACTTCATCTAACTCACTCCAGAATGTCTCCTTCTCTTCTAACTCACATCCTAACTGTGGTGCATAGCCACTAACAACATTGAACATCACCCCTTCAATTTCCAGCTTCAGACTCATCACCCTATCTGATACTATCTTCACCTCTAGAACATTCCTTACAAACTCCTCTTTCAAAATAACTCCTACTCCATTTCTTTTTCTATCCACACCATAGTAAAACAATTTAAACCCTGATCCTAAGCTTCTAGCCTTGCTACCTTTCCACCTGGTCTCCTGGACGCACAGTATATCCACCTTCCTTCTCTGCATCACATCAACCAACTCTCTTGCCTTCCCTGTCATAGTCCCAACATTCAAAGTCCCTACTATCACTCCTAAACTCTTGCCTTTCTTTTTCTCTTTCTACTTCCGAACACGCCTTCCTCCCCTCCTTTTTCGACCAATATAGTTCAAAGTGCAAAGTAAGAGTAGGAGAAGTAAAAACCTTTAAATTTACATAATGTACAGGCAATAAGATAATGAAAATGAAATAGAAATATAAAAGATAAAGAATATATAGTAAAAATAATCAAATATAGTAAAATGGAATATAAATGCTTCATAAAATCTTCATTCAGTTTTTTTTAACAATTTTTTTATATTTATCCTTAAATTTATGATGTTTTTATATGATTTTTTTTCAGGTCCACAGAGTCCATGTGAGAGAACAGACCTCCGTATTGCTATAGTTGCTGATCATCTGGGACTTAGCTGGACAGGTAGACTTTATATAAAATTTGTATTAAATAGGTATTTTGTACCTTCCCCACTTAGATATAATATAGAACTTCCACAGCACAGTAGAAATGTATAAACAATGATTGTGATTATATAAAAATATCATTTTTTTGTATATAGTTGTTGCTTAATTGATTGTGAATGATTTGTAAATAATGATTAAAATTCACTACATTACAGGATCAAACTAAACAATAAATACCTCTTAATAATTTAATTCCTCATGATCCACCAGTTTACAGGAAATTAAAATATTTAGACATCGGCATGGAGTTTTAAACTTTAGATAACACTCTGCTCTTTATACTCTCTATATGTCATATTGCAGTCCACAGTTTTATGTTAAAATACACCACAACAATAAGCAACAGATAAGGGTTATTTTCATGCAGAATTATTTCACACATCCATAAGGCAATTTAACAAATTTGGTAGCTAGGTCTGTTCAGTCAATTTGGTCAGGAAGACTTAACTGGGTGTGTCATGTTGTAAGATGATATGTTTGTTATTTGATACAGAGTTGGCACGAGAAATGAATTTCTCAGTGGATGAGATCAATCAAATCCGCACAGAAAACCCCAACTCCCTCACTGCCCAGAGTTTCATGCTTTTGAAGAAGTGGGTAAGCAGAGATGGAAAAGATGCAACCAGTGAGTCTTTGTCTCTCTTTTTATCCCTCTCTGTTTAAGAGATACACATTGTTTTTCACCCTAACCCTTGCACAATTTCTTCTTTCACATAGACAAAGTAAATAATAGAATTGTGTATTTGAAATAAAAAAAAGTGTAATAGAGTAAAATTTTGTTAAAGACACAAAGACAATTTCTTAGACAAGTGCTGGTAATGTAATTTACATAAAATATGTGCATCAGAATATCTGTGTGTGTCCTGTCACCAGCGGATGCTCTGACCTCGGGGTTGACCAAAGTGAACCGGATGGATATTGTCACTCTGCTGGAAGGGCCAATATTTGACTATGGTATCATTTCAGGCACCAGAAGTTTTGCAGATGACAGTGTTGTGAAGAAAGAAGATGGCCAAGTTTAGATCCCACCCACACCTATTTTTTACTGTTATTATTATTGTTATTATTTCAAGCCATTTCCACAAAGCTTCAAGTACTGTCCAGATAGGTGAGCCTATCACTATAACTACAATATTGTAATTTTTTTGTTTCTTTTATATTTTGACACAGACTTCTTGCATTTACAGTCTGTAACTCCTGTGAAAAAGATGGTTAAATGATAATGTAATTTTGTTCATGCAGTTACTCAGACCTAAAAATCAGGTGTTCAGTGTGTCTTTTTTTTCAATGTGCCTGCTGAGCATGCTGGGTCCGTTGTGGCTCACGTTAAGTTGGTAATTGCTGTTATACATTACAATACATTATCAAAAACTGTAGGGATAGCACTGAACCAGTTAACTGTAAAAGAAATGTTTTTGGAAATATCTTAAATAACTTGGTAAAGGTACATGGCATGGTAAACAGTAAAAACCATAACTATTATAGTGATAATAATAGCATTTCCACACACATACACACAATGATGAGAACGTACATGATTGGGACTAAACAGCTGAAAACCACTTGTTTGTGAGGTTCATTGTAAAAAGTGTTCAATTTCCATAAGTAGTTAAAGATTAAAGCATAAAGATTGACCTTTGGAGCAATGGAGAAAGGTCATATGGTCTGATGAGCAATGAGAGCCAAGTCCAGATCAATTAGGGTAAGAAGGGTGCATCACTTCATGGGCTTCCCATTATGCATAGTGTCCCCTGTACAAGCCTCTGGAGACAGTGTTATGATCTGGGGTTGATCAGTTATTCAGGTCTAGACTCATTATGTGGAAATAAATGAAGTCAGCTGACCACCTGAATGTGTTGAATCACCAGGGGCCTCATGTATAAAACTTTGCGTAGATTTCATCCTTAAAATGTGCGTACGCACATAAGGCAGAATTTGCGTACGCACAAAAGTTTTCAGATTTATAAAACCGTACGTACGCCAGAACCTGCGCAAGGTTCGCTTTATAAATCACAATTATCTGAATATTGTGCGCAGGAGCACGTGCTTATAGCTTACCCCAATCTCCTCCTGAAATAACCATATTTGGAGGTTAAGACCGCCTATTTTGAATATGTATGATCTCCCTGCATATTAATACGACCGATAATTGTCATTGATCTGTTGGCTAAAAATGGAAAAACAGAAACGAAAAGCAAAAAAAAAGAAACTTCACCGACTGCGAGATAGAGGTACTGCTGTCTGAGGTGGAGGGCCGAAAAAAAGTTTTATTTGGTGGGCTCTCTGCGGGCATTTCAAATAAAAGAAAGATGGTAGAATGGGAGCAAGTATAACAGAAGCAGTCAATGCTGTTACATCGGTGCCTCGCACTGTCCAAGAGACCAAAAAAAAAATGGTCAGACTTAAAAGTAGTCGTTAAAAAAAAGAATATGTGCACACAGGCGCAGTGTTGTAACAACTGGTGGTGGTCAAGGAATCACTGACCTCTCAGCCTTTGATGCAAGGGTGGGCGCGATTATAGGGGAAACAGGATTAAGTGGAGTTCTTCCAGAATTCCAAAGTGATACGGATGTGATTTGCGGTGACGATGGTAAGTAATTGATTTATCTACACATTATATAAGTTTTTGTCTGTTTAAAATTCTGCTTTTTTATTGTGGATAATTTAAATCAACCAATTCAAATTCCGTGGAAGTGGAAAGTCCTAAAATATCTAAGTGACAAATCTAGCAATAGATGCAGCTGTCCTTAAGATACGTTTATTAAAATAGTCGATTTTCCTGTTTATTCATATGCAAAAAAAAATAACTTAAAAAGACAACACCACTTGTACTTGAACACACAGCGCGGTTTCTCCGCGAGGGTCATTCCAATACTGGCCGTAATTCAGAACACAATTCCAAGAGAATGGCTCTTGGAAATCGAAATCGGCTCATGAGCCAATCATCATCATGAGCAAGGAAATCTTCACGGTCTCTGAAAACACGCTCCCTCCGTAGAGCGTCATTAGCAAGGTCTTCTAACAGCGCTAGAGCATCCATTATGATGATATGTTATATACGCACATACCTTTTTATAGCCCATTCATTAAAAAAAAGTAAATTCAAAGTATTTGCACTTGGTTAAGAATGCTGATAATGATAATTCAGGTTGATGCAATTTGATTAATTGGGTTATGACTATTTTAAATAGTTATTGCTATTTGGGCCAGTTGGTGTCGCCAAAACACATACTCTTTTAAAAGAGTGCGTACGCACGGTCAAGAGCATCCTTACGGTGCGCACTTATTTACGGCAAGTTTATTTTTTATGAATCCCGATATGTGTGTGGAAAAATGCGTACGCATATTTCTATGCCCATTTTGGGCGTACGCAACGTTTATACATCAGGCCCCTGGTTATCACATCTATGGAGGTTTTCTTCCCTGGTAGTATGGCTATATTCCAGAGTGTGCAAAAGAGCGGCTCTGGGAGCATGAGGAATCATTTTTATACACGAACTGGCCAAAACATTTAATTCTGTAATCAAATCTTAGACTGCAATTATTATTATTTTTTGGTCAGGTAGTATATATATAATTCAGCACTCTCTCTGGCATGATATTGCTTTTATATTGTGGACACAAGGTCAGAGGTCAGAGTACTGACGATATCATATCTGTGTTGATATTCAGCACTACAGCACAGCGTCAAGTTTGCTATTAATTTCATACATGTTTTACAAACACCATTTATTATCAACAAGATATGATTAACAAACCAATTAGTTATTTTACTCTACCAACACATATTCTACCATGACCTGTGGAACTAACCTTTAGGGTGCATGTAAGAGTCTCTTGTTCCACACAACAAGAAGTGCCCTTAATCAGAGATTAGAGAAAGACTTGGGATTTAAAAGCTAGTTTGCTGTGTAGCCATAAATAGAACAACATGGACGGTACAGAGGATATTTAGGATAAGTTTCTAAGAAGACAGTGTGTTGTTTAAAATGGCATAATGTTATCAGACTTTGTCTTCTTGCTGAAAGTACTTCTGTGACTAGTTTTAAAAATAAGCCAATGTAGCCAAAATTTCTGAAAAAATCCAATGCTATTGCACTCATAGTATCAAGCCACTCCTGAAACAGTGACTGTCAGAAGCATCTGCTGGTTAAAAACCTCCAACTTGCATGACACCACCACTTTGTTTGATGACCATGATAGTACTGTGCTTGATTACAGAGCCATCACTCCTGATGTGAACCCCGTAGAGAATCTATGTGGCATTGTCAGAAGGAAGATAAACACCTGATTCAACAAATTAGATGAGCTATCAGAGCAACCCGGTCTTCAGTAACACCTCAGCAGTGCCAGCAGTGCTTGATAATGCGCCCCAAGCAAGTATTAAATGCAGAAAAGAAAACTATTTTTCAGAATTTCTGTATTGTAAATTATTTTTTGATAAATCTTAGGAGTTGTTCAAATATTTTTATTCTTGGTTTCATGAGCTGTAAGCCACGATCATCAAAATAAAAAAAAGGCTTTCCACATAATTAATTTAGTACATACTCTACAAGTTTCGCATTTTACATCAAATTACAAAAGAATTTTTTTTTTTGAGATGTACGGTACATAGCTGGCACTAAATAGTAAACCGCTATCTGGATCAGGACCGAGTGACAGTTCTGTCTGGACCCTTATTCTTTTCTTATAAATGAGAATAATTAATATGCCAGTAATTTAGTGCCTGGCCGTAGCTCTTGCAGGGTCCTTAACGTGGTGTTTATAATAATGGCCATCGGCCCCACCTTGGGTGCAGCCCCAGACTGAAGTCTAATGCGATCGCAGTCAACACTGGCTGTCGCTACTCCGGTAACCCCAGCGGCGATCTCGGCTGGGACAGGGGGCCTTGATGTTGTATGCAGTGTCTTTTTGATCTTTGGCGGCTGGATTGTAAAGTCTGACTCTCAGCCATGTGTAAGCGGTGGCTTGCGCAGTCCTTAAAAGTCCCTGGGGTGCTTGGCATCAGCCTGCTCGCATGCTGCTCTGTAGTTTAACATCTGCCACGCATTCTCACTTAAAAACCTCCGGACCTGGATTCTGGACCTCCTGACCTGAGCTAAGCTCTTCGCCTCTCTTTTATAGCATGTAAAAGGGTTAGAATTAATTAAAACACAATTAAAAGAGAATTGTGTATGCTAGAGAGAGAGAGAGAGAGAGAGAGATTCACAATTATGCATGCAACACAATCCCACTTTATATTTGCTATATTTTTTCTTTTCCCCTAATTTTCTATTAATAATGGTTCTTTTTTTACCCCTTTCTCTACTCATTATTACCTCCACTATCTTTACCTGTACTTTTTGCTTTCCTTCTTTTCTAGTAGTTTTCATCACTAGAGTCACTTTGACTGCATGGGACCCTACCCAGGTGCCTTAAGATGGTAGGGCCATTGTAATTCAGGATTGAAATATGAGAGATAAGGATAAAGAAAACAAGAGCCAAATGAAAGCACCTACAGTATTAACAGGGCCTGGAGTTCTGTGCTGCGCACCCCTGCTGAAAGCTGCTAGAAAGCATGTAGGTGGTTTGGCTGGTGGATATGTATCCATCTAGATATGGATCTTTAAGCTGTGTAAATTTCATTATCATTGCTCGCTATCTACACAGTTATCTATGCCATCAAAGATGGGGTATTTCTTTTTTTTTATTAATTTGAAATTGAATGGCCCTGCTGGAAAGCACTTGGGTAAGCTGCTTTTGTTCTAAAGGTGCTATACAGATAAAGTTACATGTCTTGACATACAGTAAATACAAATTCTACATTTATGTCATCTCCAGTAATACATGATTTTTTTCAGACCACATTTCGTTCAATACATTGACTTATTGACTACATTGCACAAGCAAGAGATATGTTTTACAACCCAGTCATATAATAAATCAAATCAGTCTTTGAATTCCGGTGCACCACAATGTTTTCTTTTTCCAAGTGACTACTCTCCCTACTCTACACTTGGGGTACCAACATTTAGAATTTGCTCCAAAAACATGCTTGGAATTCAAAGTACTTGTATATTAAAGTGAATTTCTCCATAAGAAATAATTAAAACTCAGATAATTTATTCCAAAACCCAAAAATATTTATATAAACAATATTAATCCAAAATAGTAAGTAAAAATAAAACAAATTAACCAAATTAACTTTATCTTTGCTCATCTTGCAGAACACTCGTAATCCAAGGTTTTATTGTATGTTGTTTTGAAAGCTGCACAAGGGGTTTAAAATTACTTTGATAAAAAAAAATGATGTTGACTACATGATCATGTCATAACTTAAAATTAAATGTTGCAAATAAAATTATAAAATAACATTTAATATATATATTATCATTTTATGAATCTCTCAACTGAAATATGCCCTTGAGATATACTGCTTATACTAGATTATTTTTTGTTTGCTTGTTTATTTTATATTGTATTGTATGTATGTATGTATGTATGTATTTATTTATTGCCATCAAGTTGATGCTTACTAATTATGAACCTGGGTGTGCACCATGGGTCCTGTTGGTGAGAGAGCTGATTGCTCACCACTGGTTAACCAAAAAACCTGCTGCTGGAACTGGCTAATGTTCGAGACATGTTCTGTGTAAGTGGACATTATGCAGTTTGGCCCTTTTGCAAATGAAGCAAGAGTTCTTATGGTCTAGACACCAACCAATGTTCTTTTGATGACAATAGCTGCGTGTTAGCTCACCCAAATCTCTCTCTCTCTCTCTCTCTCTCTTTCTTTCATGGGTTGCATGCTGGGAGTGAGTATGGTGAATAGTTGTGTGAGAGTGGTTTTCTATCTTTTCTATCTTTTTCCTACTCTGTAAATTCTGTAAATAATTATAGAGCAGGTTCAGGGGATTTTATGTGCACTTTTTTAGCTGTCGGCCAGTGTTTGCTGGTTGACATGCTGTACATAAAATAAAATTCACTAACCTAACCAGGGAAACATGGCATTAATATCTCTCCTAGTTTTCTGTGTTTGGTGGAAGATGTTGTTTTAGAGGTTGAAGAAGTGGTGAAATGTAACCCTAGTTCACAGCAGAATTAAGTCTGACACTTGGATGAACTGATAAGTAATCTATATTGACGAACAAACTTAATAAAGTTTTTTAGAAAGTCATTGTTGTTAATGACAAGTTTGTGAGTGTGTCTTACAACACCAGTAAAAGGAAGTCACTATATCAATAGTGTCTTCCTTAAAAAGTTGTAAAAGACCATGACAGAAGTATGTTGTTTCTCACAGAGGGCAGGGGCATGTAATTATTAATTTAAAAAAAAGGATGAGGAAATTAACTTGGTGTTTAACATAAAATCAGATGATTTTGAGCAAATTTGCCATTTTTATAACCCCAGAAACATCTGCCAGTGTGAGTGTATTTGTTATGGAATAGAGAGATATTTAATTCAAGTTTATCCTAAGAAAAATCACCTCACCTGAAAAGTCTAGGAGTGGACTTAGTTACTGTGGAGTCACAGTAACTAAGGCTGGGCAGGAAACTATGGAAACAGCATGGAGGAATCATAGGCAGAAAATGTAACTGGTACTAAAAATCAGGGTGAAATACCAACAGCATTCAGTCAAAGTAATTAAAAAAGTGAGAAATGGGACAAAAGAGCTACAGCAGAACTTACCCACTTATTCACTGTTACAAATTTAGTTTAGACAATAATGAGGAACTCATACAAGAAAAAGGTGTTTTATATGTCCTTAAAAAGTAAAAAGTGTTAAAAAGTAGACATCCAACATTAGTGGCTTTCAGGTTAAGAAGGGATCATATCGGAGACATCAGGCAAAACACCACCTAAAGTTGGGATCCAGCACAGGGGGGGAGCTGTCCTCAAAGCAGCATCTTTTCATGACTCTTCTAGTCATTAAGCTATTTCAAAGAACAAAATTTAAAAAATAAATAAAAATACACACACACAAATGATTACTGACAATGATTATTGAACATTTATAAGACATTTTCAGACTATGGAATATAATTTTAAAACTCAAACAAGATGTAAACAATGTAAAAACCTTTCATGGCCTCTTTTTAACATACATTTTTATTGCTAATGATATGAATCACAGAAATCAATGGTGAACTATATAAACCTTTTAAAGTGAGCAGAAGGCATGGCTGTTTAATGCCTTACCAAAAAGAAGTGTATTTGAATGTACTGTTATATTGTAGACTTTATTGAAACTTAAATAAATATGATTTCAGTTTACTTTTTTACGCTTATGAGAATTATAGTAAACCAAAGTATACTTAAATATATTTGGCTTAAGGTTTAAGCATAGGTTGGCCTATACTTGTATTTAATATTTTAATTGAGGTGTATGACGGAATTCAATAAATTTTTCTTTCCTTAAATAGGAATTTTAAGTATAATTGTCATGTAGTTTTTTTGGTAAAATTGTTTAAAAATAAATAGTCCATGTGTGGAACTGAAACTATTCACAGAGTATTGTAACAAACTTCAAAAGTCATTACCATATACAAAGGCAAAATCCTGAAAGTTGGATATAGGAGAGGACAAAAAAGTTGTTGGTAGCCGCGTCCATCCACCTCCACTGGGTCGTCTGCACACCTGCAAAGTGTTTATTGCTTACAATGATACAGGAAAAGTGTAAATTTTTAAATGCTGCTTCCTGCCAACTGAGTAATAATTCACTGGCTGGTGCATGCCAAGGAGCTGTTTCATGAGAATCTTTATTAATGAATGTCAGTTTATTGCAGAGCATAAATAACTACTTTATTATTATTAAATAATAATATTATATTACAGCCATAAATCATATTTATGTCTTTTATATGTTTTGTTACCTTTATTTAATTTTTTTTTGGTTAATTTTTTAAAAGAATTTTTTTCTCACCAGGGAGGGTGAAGGCTAGCACGTTTTCTCTATATAACATGAAACCATCAACTACACCTTAAAAAAAAAAATTAAAACAAGATCAGGCGCTGTCAAATGAGGGATGACACACTCAAAGGACAGCGCTATCTGCTCCTTCCACTTGCGTGAGCTCAAAGATGCTTGTGATTGATGCTAAGTACCTCCCTTCGCTCACCTCTGAGACAGATTGGGCAATTAGCTTCCTCTAGGCCTCTGGCTGTGGGAAGCTACAGCATCACCTGGGATTTGAACTCGCAAATTCCAGATGCAGAAATGCCATTGCAGAAGCGAACAATTTTACGCTGAGCCACTCAGGGGCTCTCTTTGGTTCATTTTTGAAAATAGTTAGAAATGACAATATGGACAACGTTTATGTTTGTCCAGGTGAAATGATTCCCCTTTGTATGTGTATAGCCTGCAAGGTATGTTTATTTACAGTACCTTGATTGCTTCAGAGTTTTAATATACAGTAGCAGAGATGAGATTAAATGCCGTTTGCCTACATTATTGTGTGTATTTTTTAAAACACTGTTACAACAGTAAGTGCGCGTTGGATCGAGAGCCGTAAAATTTGTAAAAACATGGTGTCTGTGCCATGACGTAAAGACAAGCTGTAGTCAAGAGAACAAGTGTTAGATCAAAGCAGGGAAATCCGTCAGCAAGGCAAACAAATCAGAATCAAACAAGCCCATGTAATGAGGAGCATGACAGCGTGGGAATGGGAAGAGCAAGAAGCCAAAGCAGTCTGTGATCAGCGCGAAAGCGCTGAGAGCGTGACAGGATTTCCTGCAACAGTTTTGGAAAAGCAAATAAAAAATGTCTATTCACTGTTGTCCTTCAGTGTCTTGAAAAGCACCTAGTGAAGTTGGAATTTTACACCAAGTTTCTTCTTTGAGTTTGGTCAAAGTCAAGTGCATTTTCGATAGATAGATAGATAGATAGATAGATAGTAAAAAATTTCCCGTGACTTCGCGCGTGGTTCCACTTCCAAAAATGCACGCAACTTTGGCAGAACCCAAAGAAGAAACTTGGTGTAAAATTCTAAAATTCTGAACATATAAACACAGTTCTTATATATAAATATATATATATATATATATAGCATTAATATATAAATATATTGCATTAACAAAACTTCTCTCCTATCGCCGACTCATTTTGGAAATGAGGTACTTAATGCAAACAGAATTTGTCACATTCCTTTAAGTAATGTTTGCCCATAAGCAGATGCATGGTCTTTGTTAAGCTATTTTTACGCTTTAGTTATCCTAAATTTATGCTCAGCCCCCCTAAAAATTTTGCAATTAGCTCCATAAACTCAAAAATGTATTATCGTCTCTTTCCCCTTTACATTTGATATGAAACGGCGGCTGCTTCTTCACATCTTTCTGCGAATTTTTTAATCAGCTCAGCAGACAGCAGCAGCGCAGTTTAAGAAATGGAGATTAAGGTGTATGTTTATGGATATATTGATAGATTTACATCTGTTCAGTTCTTTACTATAAATACAGTTTATAAAATATCACAAGGGAGTAATCGGTATCCCTTTTGAGTAAAGTTTCGCTGCATTCACCTGTCCACACAACTGTTTCCTCCAGAGATGAGATTAAACGCTGTTTGGCAACATTAATGTAGTGTGTATTTTTTAAAACACTGTTACAACAACTTGAACAAGAAATTTGATGTAAAATTCTGAACAAATCGAAAGATCTTATATATATATATATATATACACACACACACACACACACAGACACACACTACTGTTCAAAAGTTTGAGGTCACTTTCCAACTCCATGATGGTTCCTGATTTTTATTTCTTTCTACATTGTAAATGAATGCTGAAGGCATCCAAAAAATTCATTAATCTCCTTTGAACAGTTAATGGTGAGATGTTTCTGCTACTTCTGCTCTGTAAAGATTTCATAACGCCTCTAATCTGAGGTGCTGTTAATTGGTCATTTTTCAGGCTGATAACTCTAAATGAACTTTTTGTCTGCGGCAGAGGTAGGTTTTGGTCTCGCCCTCCTGGGATGGCCTTCATGAGAGCCAGTTTCATTACGGTGCTTGATGGATTTTGCAAATGCACTTTACAAAACTGATCTTGCAAGAATTATTACAGAAACGCTGACCTTTGTGTCTTCAAATAACAACTATTGCTATATAACAGTTTATACTTTGTACAAATCAAATTGTCAGCTAGTGAACTTGATCTAAACAATATTTAACCAATTTTTTTTACTCATTATTGTACAGTACATATCAATAGCTCTGGTTCAGATTTTTCATGTTTGTTGTGTAAAGTACCAATGTGGAAATGCGGCCATTTTACAAATGACTTTGAAATGTAACTGATTTATTTTGGCCGCTGTCGTCTTTACACCGCGGTGAGCGCGACGGTAATAACCATTCCGATTGGGCAACCACTGTATAATGTGCTTTAGCAGAGTTCTTTCATGTGTCACCTGGTGGGAATTCTGTGAAGTACAACACTTGGATGAAAATTGCAAGGCATGCACTCCCAAAATAGCGCGGCAGTCAGCGGGAAGAATTGTGTCATGCCGCAGAAAAAAATGCTCATTTTTAAATGCCCCATCTGTACATGTGCTTTGTCATGGATTTTGTCAGTAACATAAGAATATATCAGTAAAATAAGAACTGCACTGTCATGTATTCCTCATAATACTGATCAAATAAATAAATAGATAAATCACTGGCTACAGCACTGGACTCCTGGTACCCTTAAGCAAGCTTGTTTCCATTTAGTCTCCATGTAGTCTATTTAGGATAATTTGTTTTATTTTTACTTTATATTTTGTATGAAATAAATTTTAAATACATTTTATTGTACAAAAAAATGTGTCCCATGATTATAAAAATAATTTTTGTCAGTGTTTTAAAACTTAAAAAACTATAAAAGCTAAAACCTCCATATCCTTTCAATTAAAATGAATAATTTCTTATTATGTCTTTCTGCATAGTTTATTAAACCATTAATCATATCACAATCTCATTTTCTAGCCCATATTTTCTTAGTTTTCGCATCTGTATTTTGTTTCTAAAAATTAACATTTTAAAAATAAAAACATTTACATTGTCAGAAATAGGTGGTATTGGTTGATGTTAATGCCGTGGGCAGAAAAGGGCAGGCACAAGGGCAGAGGGGTGTTTTTAAACAAAAGTGCCTTTAATCAATATATAACACAAAACAGGAATCACAAAGAAACGAACACTCAAATTATACAACCCAACTACACACAACTATAAGCATTATGTAGAGACACATGCTTAAAGGGGTCATACAGGCCTACATGCACTTGTTTTGGGCTGTTTGGACTGAACTGTGTGTTAGGAGAGTGCGTACACAACCACTCTATGATTATAAAGAGCCGCCCAGTGGTTTTCTTTTTATTTATTACAATAACATTCCCCTTCTGAAATCAGGCAAATCGCAAATGCCTGTCACTGTGACGCCACACCACAAGAGGCCTCTCCTACACTAGTTGATTGACACTGGTGTTTTAGCAAAGACCCGCCCCGAGTGAGAAGAAGCTGCCATTGTTTTTCGCCACTGGAGCAAAATGGCGCCTAAGCGAGTGTGGTGTACAGTTGTTGGGTGTAATAGCAAACACAGCAGTCGTCATTCACTACCGACATCTGAGCCGCTGAGGACGCAGTGGCTGAATTTAGTTTTTAAAGCTAACGTCCCCGCGGATTTACCTAAATGCGTTCATGTTTGCGATAATCATTTTTTACCAGACTGCTTTATAAACGCGGGTCAATATAAAGCTGGTTTCGCTAGGAAGCTGCTCCTAAAAATTGGATCTGTACTAACGCTTCATGTTCCTGCCTTATCTTCACCAGGCTCAGTGAGTAATTTATTTTTCTATGAATCTTTGCAGATCGCCTTTTCTAATAATCACGATGAATGCGGAGTGTAAGTTAACTTATACTCTTATAGGACATGGTTATGGCTTCTTCTCTGTGTACATCCGTCTCTATATAATCCCTAATCGCCCGTTTATAATAAACAATGCATTAAGGTGATTGTCTAGTTGCAAACTGTGTACGTAGTCGGAAAACTATATTATGCTTACCTTTGTTATGTTAGATGGTTTATAACGGTGTCTGTCGAAGATTAAGTAGTCATGTAAACACATCAGTAAACACATCGCTTCCGTATCTTTCTTAGTAAGGTTCTCTGCTTTATGTTGTTGTTGCAACAGCCTGTTAATTCATGCCCAAGCAGTGATGAGAAAGACAAATCGAGTCGATGCATGTCCATTCTTTTAATTTCTGCGTTGTCAGGCGATATTACAAACTTCCGCATAGGTTCCGTACTTAAATCAAACCAAAAACGACTGAAGAAAACAGGCTCAGGCTCTATATTCCAGCGTTTTTCAGTTTGGACTGCATTACCCACAAAGCACTGCGTTGTGGGCAATGCTTTGTGTGTAATGCAGTCCAAAGCATTGCCCGCACTGGACTACACTCCCGTGGCTATACCCCACGTGTGTTGTGAAGACACGCCCCACAGAACTGGGGGGGTGGGCTCAGCAGAGATCATAAGCATTTAAAGGAACATGCACTGAAATAGGTTGCTGAGAACAGAGCTAGTTTTTACCAGTTAAAAGTAGTGTTTTTTTTACACAACCATTAAGAATTTTTAATTAAATATATTACAAACTTTTCATTAGGACCCTAAAGATCATATTAACATTTAATAAAATTGTTTGTGTGATCCCTTTAAAGACACAACACAGACTCAAGCTAAGCATGGAGCTGAAAACGGAGACAAGATGAGAGACTCGGAGAGACTAGAGACAGGACTAGAGACACGAGACAGGACTAAGGCTAAAGACATGGCAATCAGCTAAACATGGCAATCAGCTAAACATGGCTATTAGCTAACCATGGCAGTCAGCTACACATACATCTAGCTAAGCATGCACATAGCTTAACATGCACATAGCTACACTTACCTTATAGCTAAACATACAACTACAGGTGTGCTACCGCATTACCTGACCGATGTGCTTTCTGGGAAACTGAGTCTGCAAAACAAAAACTTCAAAGGGCAAAATAGTGCCCTCTAGTGGCAATTCCTTACATACATATCTTTTCCCCTATCTTACAGTATGATGTAACCCAAAATATAACCCACATGACCTTTGTTGCTACTGCCAGAATAAAGTTTAAAGCCTTTAAATTACATTTCTTACTTTCTACTCCAAACAAAAATTGTTTCCCATTCTTTCCATGTTATATTTTCATTACAATCTGTTTTAAAAATATTTTTTATAAAGGCATGCTTTTAATTTCTCTTATAAAGGCTTTTAATTTTTCAATTCAATTTTACAGTGGAACCTCGGATTACAAGCATAATTCGTTCCGAAAGCGGGCTCGTATTCCAAAACACTCGTAAATCAAAGCACATTTCCCATAAGAAATAATGGAAATTAAAATTATTCGTTCCACAGGCCAAAAAAAATAAATACATAAAAATAATTAACATAAAATATAAAGTAAAAATAAAGCAAATTAACCTGCATGTTACCTTAAAAGAAGTAAAAATAAATCCCAACCGATAAGTGTTTTCATTTATGCGCACAGGCGCTGTGTGATGTGTGTGCGCGAGCGTAATTTGACACCGTGCCAGTTGTGTGTGAGTGGAGCACCCCCTCTTTGTTTCACACACACACACACACACACATTAAAAGAGAGAGAGAGAGAGAGAATGTGAACTGGCAACGGTGTCAAATTACGCGCACACACACATAACACACTCAAAAACTGACACCCTAACGACGAGAAAGTGTGTGTGCGAACCTGCGCTGTGTCAAATTACGCGCACACACAACACACACACTCTGCAGCGCAAGAGGAAGAAAAACACACATAACACACTCAAACACTGACACACAGTAAAAGCGAGAGAGAAAGAGAGCGTGTGTGTGTTTGTGTTTGAACAGGCGTGGTGTCAAATTATGCGCACACACATAACACAAACACAGACACACTCTGCAGCACTTTCTCCCAAAAGAAAGAAAAACACAAATATATAACACAGACTCAAACACTGACACACTAAGGGCGAAAAAGAAAGAGAGCGTGTGTGTGAACCGATGATGTCAAATTATAAGCGCACACACTCTGCAGCGCAAGAGAAAGAAACACACACACACAGTAAGAGACCAGCACTAAGACCGAGCAGGGGAGATGAATACCCGCAGCGCCAGAGAGAGAAAAACCGTTGGCTCAGTTGTGATGACGCGACGCTCGGTGTCAAATCAAGAAGCGCATGCATTATACATGAAAACTCCCTGAGATGGTAATAGGAAGAAACCTTGAGAGGAACCAGACTCAACAGGGAACCCATTCTCATTTGGGTGAAACAGAAAGCAGTAAATGATCTGCATTTATACAGTGTGTTGGGTGGCAGGCAGTTCAGCTATAATAGCTAATGTTAATTGATGTTAATATGGAGTCCAGGTAGTTATTGAAGACCCAGTTAGACTTGTAGGAAGTTCCAGTCCTGAACTATCAAACTGTCAAGTCCCCAGAGAAACAGTTGGCAACACCAGTCAAGGCCAGAACCATTTTCTAGGTAGAGAGAATCATCCCCAGACACCAGACGCATCCCAGAGAGACACACGGGGCATCCATGTGACGAGATCTTCAGCCAGAAGCCGGGCACCAGAATGGGTCAGACAGGTCCGGAGGGCAGAGGGAGTCTGGATCACTGGCAGCTTGGAAACGACCTGTGTAGCTCGACAGAGAGAGAGAAAGAGTGAAAGGGGGAGACAGGAGGAGAGAGGAAAGAGAAAGAGGGAGGGAAGAGAAGCAGAGGAGAGATGGCAGTTAGGTATGGTCACAGTCACACAATGTATAATGTGAATGTATATTAACTGTAGAGTACAAGCAGAGACTCCGGCAGGACTAACTATGACAGCATAACTAAAAGAAAGAGCCAGAAGGAAACACAAACATGAGGGCTTCCTGAGATGTAAAGCAAACAATCACCTCACCGTCAGCAAACCTGAGTGTTCAATGAGAGTGAGGAAGACAGCATCCAAACATACCAGTTTACCATAATACTCTACGTCCACGAGTCCCCCAGATCTGCTCCTTTACCTATGGCAAATCTATTTATAAAAATGCTTGGCTAAATAAATAGGTTTTTAGCCTGGACTTAAACACTAAGACTGTGTCTGAGTCCCGAACACTATTTGGAAGACTATTCCATAATTTTTGGGCTTTGTAAGAAAAAGCTCTGCCCCCAGCTGTATTTTTCATAATATGCGGTACTGACAAGCAGCCTGCATCCTTTGATCGAAGTAGGCGTGGCGGTTCGGAAGACACTAGCAGTTCGCTCAGGTACTGCGGCGCGAGACCATTTAATGCTTTATATGTCAAGAGTAGTATTTTAAAATCAATGCGAAATTTCACAGGGAGCCAATGCAGTGATGATAATATAGGGGTGATGTGCTCATATCTTCTGGTTCTAGTGAGGACTCTCGCTGCTGCATTCTGGACTTATCCACCCACGATCTCCGCGCTCTGCCGCCCTTACACTTTCAGCCACCGTGGGGTGCCAGAGAGGGCTTTCCCAAAATGTCTTCTTTGTGGGTACGCTCAAGTTGGGTCCCAGAAAGCCTATAAAGTCAATATTAGGCCCTTTAAGTTGCAATTATTTTTTTTTAATAATTATAAAAAATGAAATATATATATATATATATATATATATATATATGATTTTTATTTATATATATTCAGACTGTGTGCATGATCTGTGTGAAAAAGTCCCACTTGTTCCCACCCCCCGGGTTTTCCAGGCATATCTCTACGGGCCATTGGGGCTACGGGGCTGGGCAAGGGCTCTGGACTTCTGTCTAGGTTTGGCGGGGCTGGGTTGCACTAGGCGCCTGCTAGTGGCTGGAAAGCTCCCTGCGCTCTTTTGGGCATATCTCCGCGGGCATCGGGAATAGGAGGGCTGTTCAGATTCATCTCGGGTGGCCCTACAAAAAGGACAATGTGACTCGGGGATGGGGTGCTTTGCGGGGCCGGTAGGCGGCGCGCAGCGTCCCGGTGTTTAAGCTCCATGGGCACCGTGGGTGGGTCGTGTGGTCGACCTAAGGTGCCTGGAGCCGGCTAAGATGGTCAGATTCCCGCAGAACTCTACTTATTGGTAAATCCTAGATTCTTACCCTCAAGGGACTCGCACTGAGAAGTCGGTCCCATTAACATTGCCATACGGAGATCCTGGCCTCCAACGGGGCTGGACCAGGACCTGGTCGGCCTAGAGCCCAGGGCCAATGGCATCTGGTCCAGGGCCTTCCCCTGAACACCCATGCAAAACTTGGAGCCAATCGGACCAACGATGCCCGAGATATGGCCGTTCGAAGTCGGGGATCCCACCCAAGCTCCCAGAAGCCCCATGGGCAGTAGGGAAGGGGGGTGGGAGATGGGGGTGGTGAAAGGGGACACCAAAAGTGGCCAAGGGTAGTGCTTAGGGCCGGCCAAAATTATTTTTCTCCAGGTAGAATTGGCCGTTTCCGAGATATGGGCCAAAAAAATATAATAGAAAAAAAGTAATAATAATACTGACCACTGGGCTGCGACACCGCAGGTGGGGGGCCGAGTGTGGCCGAAGAAGGTGCCTCCGGTCGGCCTGAGGCCTAATTCCCCCAGGAGGATTTGGCCTGCTGGGAAAAATAAGTAATAATCCTGACCACAAGACGGCGAAACCGTGGGATAATCCTGACCACCAGGTGGCGATAACACGGTGAGGGGGTGAGTGTGGCCGAGGAGGGTGCCTCTGTTCGGCCTAAAGCCCAATTCCTCCAGGAGAATTTGGCCTAATAAAATTTTTTATTCTTTTTTTTTCTTTTGTTTTTATACCAGGGGTCCGGCCTTTCAGCAGGCCATACTTAAAGGCTTAGTCCGTGTGGGGGGGCTTAAGTGTGGGTGCCCGAGACCAGATGGTGCCCAGGGTCCCTGGGGCCTTGAGCCCCGGACAGGGGCCGGTCCCTGAGGCCTGATAGGGAGGTCTGTGGGTGCAGGCAGCGGATGGCGCTGTTTCCCCCCGGGGCTTCTCAAGCATATCTCCTCTGACGTTGGGGCTAGAGGGCTGGGAGTGGGCTTCTCGGAATCGCCTTGGGGCCCTCGAGACTCCAATCCAGGATTGGCAGGGCTGGGTCGAGCGGGGCGCCCACTAGTGGCCGGCAAGCTCCTGGGCCTTTTCAGGCATATCTCCCCGGCCTTTGGGGCTAAAGAGCTGGAGGAGATATCGTTGGATTTGGCCCGGGGGCCCCAGGAAAGATTTCTAAAGTTCCCAGGTGTGGTTTACTCAGGCCGGCCGGTAAGCAGCGCTAAACGTCCCGGAGTTCAAGCCAACCTCTCTCCTCAGCCCTTAGGGTTAGAGAGATGGGGGAGGGCTCGTTGGAATCGGGTTAGGAACAGATTGATTACCCAGTACCCCCTCACGAGGGACCGGAAATGCACGGGCCATTCCCCTGGACCCCACTCTCAGTCGATCCCCGGGCCGTATTTGCTCAAAGGGACGCCGTCCCTGTTTTTTATAGTGGACCTCCGTCCACTTATCCTGAATTCTGTAGCTCATATCTACAGTTTTGTTAATGAAATCTACCCAAATTAAATTAAATTTAATTCTATTTATTTTTGTTTTTATTATTTTTGTTTATTTTTTGTAAAGAAATTGTGCCCAGTTGCAACGTTTCAACCGTAAATGGTCTTCTTCAGGCAAGGGCACTAAAAGCAAAAATGTCTTAAGGCTTTTCTTTGGCAGGTGAAATGTTTTTGTTCTCGCAATCCAAACAGAAGTGATAAAATCCCTTTTTCTCCCCCTTATATATAACTCTCCTCTTTTATAGCTCCTCCTACTTTTAAATACCCTTAAAAAATATTTTTTAGCTAATCCATTTTGTATTTTGTATTTTTTGTTTCCTAAATAAATGTAGAGTTTTTCTATTTTTTTAAAAAACTTTATTGCCTATATTTATTTTAAATATTTTACCATCTATTTTATATTTTAACCAATTTATGCAGTGTCATTATGTGAATTTTCTATGAACCATTATGTATTTTTGTATTTTTTATTATTACCTAGATAAATTTAAATTGTTTTTAATTTAAAAAACTTTATCCCCTATATGTATTTTAAAAATATTACACTATTTATTTTTTTGTTCAGTGTATATTTTTACTTTTTGTCATTACCAAATTTTTATTTTAATTTATAAATTTTCTATGAATAGGGTTAATGAATAAACCGATTAGGCTTAAGTTTGGGGCTTAAAATTTAGACTTTTAGGGTTAAATTTTGGATTCAGATTTGATTTTAGAGATAAAAGTTAGGTTTATGGTCTAGGAGTTAAGATTAGGTTTTGGAGTTTAGGTTTTAGGGTTTGTGGTTAGGAGTAGGAGTTAGGTTTTAGGGTTAAGAAGTAGGTTTGAGGGTTAGGGCATTAGGTTTTAGAGTTGCGGAAGGGCTTTAGGTTAGATTTCCAAGCAAATTAACTAGAATTTAGGGTTATGTTTAGAGTCTGGGATTGGGTTGAGGCTAAAATTAAGGTGTTAAAATTAGATTTAAGTGTTAGGGTCCAGTTTTAAGGTTATGGTTAGGGTTCAGAGTTAGAATTAGCTAAGTTTTTAGGGGTTGTAATTAGGTTTTGGGGCTTAAGGTTATGGTTAGGGTTTAGGATTGTGGATAAGAGGATGTAACTTGTGCTCTGACTGCAACATCATCTCAATTTCTTTTTTTATCATTTGTTGGACCACTCCATCCAAGTCCATTAGCTGGTATTTGTCCAACCATAAAGGGGGTCTTTCTGTCCTAGTCTGTAATTGTTCTGAATCTTTTTCAGTAGTAACAATTTGGACCTCATCTTGTTGTCCATCCTTTTCTTCCTGTGGAGGTTTATTTAATTTTTTCTCCAGACACTCCTTCTCCAAGGTTATGGTTGTTTGCTGTCCCCTCTTTGAGGTTTGAGTCTTGTTAGTTTTCTGGTGTGGAGAAGTTTTCTCCAAACACTCCTTCTCCAAGACTGTTGTTGTTTGTTGTCTCTTCTTTGATGTTTGAGTTGTGTTAGTACTCTGGTGTGGAGGAGTTTTCTCCAAACACTCCTTCTCCAAGGCTATGGCTGTTTGTTGTCTCTTTTTTGAGGCTTGAGTTGTATTAGTATTTTTGTTTAAAGGAGTTCTCTGGCGTGGGATTACTGGATCTGAGTTTGAGGGGAGCTCTGTTATTTCTTGGTGGTCCTCATCAGGGTCCACCGTTTGTGCAACATGTTCCCCCCTAGTCTCCCCACAGGTCAAAATCAAGGCCTCCGCATGATCCAAGACCCCCTGTGTTATCCTGGTCAAATTTCGTCTGGCCCACTTTGTGGCCACTTCAAACGCAGTCTTCCAATTGGGGTTCAATTCCCCAGACAAGTCTCTCAACATATTATCCAATCCCTCCTTATAATGATCTTGCAAAATGATCAAAGTATTGTGACCCCAATTTTTAGCGTTCCCCGCTATCATATCTAGAGTCTTTTGGTTTGGAACAGCTGGCTTGATCATGGATGCCAAGATGTCTACCATTTTAGTGATCATCCGTGGACCCGATTGATTTGGCTCTGGGGAAACCCTTTTCAGATGGTGCACCATTTTAATGATCTTATATAAAGAACGCACCAGTTTTGCAAACTTGGGATCAGTAGCTGGAAACAGTTGCTGTCTGACTGTTGAGGATCGATTTTGCATATCTTGGGGATTGCACTGGCGGACTACATCCGCATAGGATCTCATTTGGGATCCATGAAATCTTGAAGGCATCGGGGGTCGGGCTGGAGTAGAGTGGATCAAGGGAGGCACAGGCCGGTTAGGAACAGATTGATTACCCAGTACCCCCTCACGAGGGACCGGAAATGCACGGGCCATTCCCCTGGACCCCACTCTCAGTCGATCCCCGGGCCGTATTTGCTCAAAGGGACGCCGTCCCTGTTTTTTATAGTGGACCTCCGTCCACTTATCCTGAATTCTGTAGCTCATATCTACAGTTTTGTTAATGAAATCTACCCAAATTAAATTAAATTTAATTCTATTTATTTTTGTTTTTATTATTTTTGTTTATTTTTTGTAAAGAAATTGTGCCCAGTTGCAACGTTTCAACCGTAAATGGTCTTCTTCAGGCAAGGGCACTAAAAGCAAAAATGTCTTAAGGCTTTTCTTTGGCAGGTGAAATGTTTTTGTTCTCGCAATCCAAACAGAAGTGATAAAATCCCTTTTTCTCCCCCTTATATATAACTCTCCTCTTTTATAGCTCCTCCTACTTTTAAATACCCTTAAAAAATATTTTTTAGCTAATCCATTTTGTATTTTGTATTTTTTGTTTCCTAAATAAATTTAGAGTTTTTCTATTTTTTTAAAAAACTTTATTGCCTATATTTATTTTAAATATTTTACCATCTATTTTATATTTTAACCAATTTATGCAGTGTCATTATATGAATTTTCTATGAACCATTATGTATTTTTGTATTTTTTATTATTACCTAGATAAATTTAAATTGTTTTTAATTTAAAAAACTTTATCCCCTATATGTATTTTAAAAATATTACACTATTTATTTTTTTGTTCAGTGTATATTTTTACTTTTTGTCATTACCAAATTTTTATTTTAATTTATAAATTTTCTATGAATAGGGTTAATGAATAAACCGATTAGGCTTAAGTTTGGGGCTTAAAATTAGGGTTAGGGTTAGGGTTAGGTATAAGGATAAATGCGAAAGTGCACGTGCATGTTTATTTATTGATTGATTTAAATTTTTAATTTTAATAAATAACCTTTTTAAAGTCCTATTTAAAATACTGGTATAATTAAAGACTATAGAACTAAGGTTTAAATATATTGAAATTATGCTAATACAACCTGAACCATCATACAATCACTTTAAAATATTTTTTATTTATTTGAAAATGATTTAAAGAAATGAACTTTAATAAAGTCCTATTTATAATACCAATGTAATTAAAGATTATGGAGCTAAGGTTTAAATTCACTGCAATGATCCTAATACAGCCTAAACCATCATACAGTAACACTCCTAAATATACCAAATACAGTGAAGACTGGTAGAAGACCATGACTCACCTCTCTGCCAAAGGCCCTTTTGTTAACACCGCAAGGTTTCCGGAACCATTTGGGCAGAGTGCTGCACCGGAAAGCGAGTGGAGACCGTCTCATCCCAGCGGATGACCCCGAAAATCAGATCAACAACCTTCTACTGGAATGGCCTCCTGAGGAAAATTCTATCAGGATGACAGGAAAATCCCCAGCCAAGTAAAGCCTTAATGGAAGGCCAATCCAGGTTCTTAATCGGCATATTTTTCACACTGATGGTAGATTAAACATTTTTGTGGTATTATTCAGTTATTTATTGTTTCCATTCAGTGTGTCACAAAGATCACGTTGCCTAAAACGGCACGATTCTATCTTTTGTGGTTTAGGAGTTATTTGTTAAAATATACTCCAGATTTAGGTGGCCCATGATGCTTAGGGGCACAGTCGGTTACGGAACGCCAATAGGGTAAAAAATCTTATAGTTTAAAATATCTAATAAATATCTTTAATTTAATGTTTAGGCCACAGTTGCAGCCTAAATATTTTATATCAGAGTGGATCACAGTTGCAATCACCCTCATTTATGTAATTAGCAAGTTTATACCTATTTAAAAATAATAGAATATGATTTTGTAATTATTTCAATCTAAAGTCTAATAACCTATGATACATTTTACATTTAAAAATCAATATTTCAGATCGCTGCTAAAGTAAGAATTATATATTTTTATATTTTTAAATTAAAATATCTACTAAACGTCTCTAATTTGTGATTCAGGCCACAGTTTCAGCCCAAATATTTTATATCAGAGTGAATACAGTTGCAATCACCTCTGTTTCCCTACTCAGCGATGTTTAGCCTATTTAATAAATAAATAACATCAAGTATTAAGATTATACACAGGCCTAATAACCTACGACGCATGTTAAATCACTCATGCCTGAGCTTTAACGCTCTGAGTGGGACAGATTGGACCTGCAGGCGCCTATTTAGGGGTCCCGGAGGGCCGACGGGGATCAATTAAGGATGCCCCAGGACAGAATTGGGCAACAGGCTGAGGCACGCAACCAGAGCCTAAGCTAAGAGATCGCCTATCGGCTCGGGGTGGACTGGACCTCCGAGGATGGCATGAGATCGCGGGTCGTGATCGGCCTACCCGTTCCTTCCGAGGGTGGCACGGACCCCTACACTAGATTCGGGCTAATCCCAAATCATGCTCCAGAGCACGCCAACTGAACCTTGACGCCGTATGCGCTTACGCCCGAGGTCTAACGTCCCGTCCTATCTCCCCTGCCGACGCATTCGAGCCCGTTTGTTCGGCCGCCCTAAACAACGGATCACCCGTGTCTCTCAGTCCAATCATCACAGCATGTGCTTGTGGATAAGCAGCAGAACTGTTGTCCCCAGCTAATAGGGTGCCTAGGTGGGTATCTATATTAAAATGGTATTATCTTTTATATAGTGAGGTTAACAATTAAGATAATGTTTTAACCTCTACCCACTAGGACATGGAGATAGCTTCCAACAAGGTGACCGAGGGCGGCACTGGCTGGGTTAGGTTAGGGTAAAATAATCCGCTGCCCCGGGAAGAACCCGGAACCAGCGTTGTGCACGGGCCAGCCACTCAGGCCTCATTTTCAGCCTCCTCCACTATGACGGTCGACCGGTGTCGCCTGTTTAAATTTTAAGAGCTAAAGACTTTGCTTTTAGCTAAATTGTTGTAAAGACCCTCCATGAGCCGAGATACCCGCTTGAGGGTTAAGATTTAAATCAGGGCCTGGGGGTTGAGATTCGGGGTCATTTCTAGTTAAAGTTAGGCCATTGTACGACGAAGGCTAACGACCGTGTAATAACCTATGTTAGTGTAAATGCCTGTGACTTTCAGGTCAAACATGGGCACCGAGTAAGGTAAGGGTTATGGAAAATAGGTAGGGTTAAAGACAATAAGGGTAACGGTCCCGGGACAGGGTCCAAGGCAAGGAACTTTGGGGTTAGGATAGGTTTGGGGAGAGGTTGGGAAGACTCGGTTCCCTGCAGACCTAAAACCTAAAGTTAAAGGTCAGAGGTCAAATACATTTAAGGTTAATGTTGAGACTTAAAGCATTAGATTTAAAGCTAATAGGGTTCTAAGAGTTTAGGGTTGAAACTGACGGTTATGCTAAGAGTTAAGGTTTAGGCCTTGGGTTCAAAACTGATGGTTATATTTAGGGTTAAAGGTTTAGGCATAGAGTTTTTTGATAAGCAGCTGAAGACACTGACGGTTATGTTTAGGTTCAGGGAGAGGAAACGCATTAAATTCTATTTAAGGTTAAGGGTATGAGCTAAGATTAAAGTTCCCTTTAACCCAACGATATCCTAAATTGTGAGACACGTCATCAGTAGTAAACCATAGAGTCACAGGGTGTTTCGGCCTTTCATTACTATACACCCTCATCCATGGCGGCCAGCCGTAGGTGGATCAGTCCTCGGCTCGTGTCCCATAGCCAATTGAAAAAATATTTCATGTTTATTTATTTATTGATTTAAATTTTTAATTTTAATAAATAACCTTTTTAAAGTCCTATTTAAAATACTGGTGTAATTAAAGACTATAGAACTAAGGTTTAAATATATTAAAATTATGCTAATACAACCTGAACCATCATACAATCACTTTAAAATATTTTTTATTTATTTGAAAATGATTTTAAGAAATGAACTTTAATAAAGTCCTAATTATGGTACCAATGTAATTAAAGATTAGGTTTAAATTCACTGCAATGATCCTAATACAGCCTAAACCATCATACAGTAACACTCCTAAATATACCAAATACAGTGAAGACTGGTAGAAGACCATGACTCACCTCTCTGCCAAAGGCCCTTTTGTTAACACCGCAAGGTTTCCGGAACCATTTGGGCAGAGTGCTGCACCGGGAAGCGAGTGGAGACCGTCTCATCCCAGCGGATGACCCCGAAAATCAGATCAACAACCTTCTACTGGAATGGCCTCCTGAGGAAAATTCTATCAGGATGACAGGAAAATCCCCAGCCAAGTAAAGCCTTAATGGAAGGCCAATCCAGGTTCTTAATCGGCATATTTTTCACACTGATGGTAGATTAAATATTTTTGTGGTATTATTCAGTTATTTATTGTTTCCATTCAGTGTGTCACAAAGATCACGTTGCCAAAAACGGCACGATTCTATCTTTTGTGGTTTAGGAGTTATTTGTTAAAATATACTCCAGATTTAGGTGGCCCATGATGCTTAGGGGCACAGTCGGTTACGGAACGCCAATAGGGTAAAAAATCTTCTAGTTTAAAATATCTAATAAATATCTTTAATTTAATGTTTAGGCCACAGTTGTAGCCTAAATATTTTATATCAGAGTGGATCACAGTTGCAATCACCCTCATTTATGTAATTAGCAAGTTTATACCTATTTAAAAATAATAGAATATGATTTTGTAATTATTTCAATCTAAAGTCTAATAACCTATTATACATTTCACATTTAAAAATCAATATTTCAGATCGCTGCTAAAGTAAGAATTATATATTTTTATATTTTTAAATTAAAATATCTACTAAACGTCTCTAATTTGTGATTCAGGCCACAGTTGCAGCCCAAATATTTTATATCAGAGTGAATACAGTTGCAATCACCTCTGTTTCCCTACTCAGCGATGTTTAGCCTATTTAATAAATAAATAACATCAAGTATTAAGATTATACACAGGCCTAATAACCTACGACGCATGTTAAATCACTCATGCCTGAGCTTTAACGCTCTGAGTGGGACAGATTGGACCTGCAGGCGCCTATTTAGGGGTCCCGGAGGGCCGACGGGGATCAATTAAGGATGCCCCAGGACAGCATTGGGCGACAGGCTGAGGCACGCAACCAGAGCCTAAGCTAAGAGATCGCCTATCGGGCTCGGGGTGGACTGGACCTCCGAGGATGGCATGAGATCGCGGGTCGTGATCGGCCTACCCGTTCCATCCGAGGGTGGCACGGACCCCTAGGGTTAGGTTAGGGTAAAATAATCCGCTGCCCCGGGAAGAACCCGGAACCAGCGTTGTGCACGGGCCAGCCACTCAGGCCTCATTTTCAGCCTCCTCCACTATGACGGTCGACCGGTGTCGCCTGTTTAAATTTTAAGAGCTAAAGACTTTGCTTTTAGCTAAATTGTTGTAAAGACCCTCCATGAGCCGAGATACCCGCTTAAGGGTTAAGATTTAAATCAGGGCCTGGGGGTTGAGATTCGGGGTCATTTCTAGTTAAAGTTAGGCCATTGTACGACGAAGGCTAACGACCGTGTAATAACCTATGTTAGTGTAAATGCCTGTGACTTTCAGGTCAAACATGGGCACCGAGTAAGGTAAGGGTTATGGAAAATAGGTAGGGTTAAAGACAATAAGGGTAACGGTCCCGGGACAGGGTCCAAGGCAAGGAACTTTGGGGTTAGGATAGGTTTGGGGAGAGGTTGGGAAGACTCGGTTCCCTGCAGACCTAAAACCTAAAGTTAAAGGTCAGAGGTCAAATACATTTAAGGTTAATGTTGAGACTTAAAGCATTAGATTTAAAGCTAATAGGGTTCTAAGAGTTTAGGGTTAAAACTGACGGTTATGCTAAGAGTTAAGGTTTAGGCCTAGGGTTCAAAACTGATGGTTATATTTAGGGTTAAAGGTTTAGGCATAGAGTTTTTGATAAGCAGCTGAAGACACTGACGGTTATGTTTAGGTTCAGGGAGAGGAAACGCATTAAATTCTATTTAAGGTTAAGGGTATGAGCTAAGATTAAAGTTCCCTTAAACCCAACGATATCCTAAATTGTGAGACACGTCATCAGTAGTAAACCATAGAGTCACAGGGTGTTTCGGCCTTTCATTACTATACACCCTCATCCATGGCGGCCAGCCGTAGGTGGATCAGTCCTCGGCTCGTGTCCCATAGCCAATTGAAAAAATATTTCATGTTTATTTATTTATTGATTTAAATTTTTAATTTTAATAAATAACCTTTTTAAAGTCCTATTTAAAATACTGGTATAATTAAAGACTATAGAACTAAGGTTTAAATATATTGAAATTATGCTAATACAACCTGAACCATCATACAATCACTTTAAAATATTTTTTATTTATTTGAAAATGATTTAAAGAAATGAACTTTAATAAAGTCCTATTTATAATACCAATGTAATTAAAGATTATGGAGCTAAGGTTTAAATTCACTGCAATGATCCTAATACAGCCTAAACCATCATACAGTAACACTCCTAAATATACCAAATACAGTGAAGACTGGTAGAAGACCATGACTCACCTCTCTGCCAAAGGCCCTTTTGTTAACACCGCAAGGTTTCCGGAACCATTTGGGCAGAGTGCTGCACCGGAAAGCGAGTGGAGACCGTCTCATCCCAGCGGATGACCCCGAAAATCAGATCAACAACCTTCTACTGGAATGGCCTCCTGAGGAAAATTCTATCAGGATGACAGGAAAATCCCCAGCCAAGTAAAGCCTTAATGGAAGGCCAATCCAGGTTCTTAATCGGCATATTTTTCACACTGATGGTAGATTAAACATTTTTGTGGTATTATTCAGTTATTTATTGTTTCCATTCAGTGTGTCACAAAGATCACGTTGCCTAAAACGGCACGATTCTATCTTTTGTGGTTTAGGAGTTATTTGTTAAAATATACTCCAGATTTAGGTGGCCCATGATGCTTAGGGGCACAGTCGGTTACGGAACGCCAATAGGGTAAAAAATCTTATAGTTTAAAATATCTAATAAATATCTTTAATTTAATGTTTAGGCCACAGTTGCAGCCTAAATATTTTATATCAGAGTGGATCACAGTTGCAATCACCCTCATTTATGTAATTAGCAAGTTTATACCTATTTAAAAATAATAGAATATGATTTTGTAATTATTTCAATCTAAAGTCTAATAACCTATGATACATTTTACATTTAAAAATCAATATTTCAGATCGCTGCTAAAGTAAGAATTATATATTTTTATATTTTTAAATTAAAATATCTACTAAACGTCTCTAATTTGTGATTCAGGCCACAGTTTCAGCCCAAATATTTTATATCAGAGTGAATACAGTTGCAATCACCTCTGTTTCCCTACTCAGCGATGTTTAGCCTATTTAATAAATAAATAACATCAAGTATTAAGATTATACACAGGCCTAATAACCTACGACGCATGTTAAATCACTCATGCCTGAGCTTTAACGCTCTGAGTGGGACAGATTGGACCTGCAGGCGCCTATTTAGGGGTCCCGGAGGGCCGACGGGGATCAATTAAGGATGCCCCAGGACAGAATTGGGCAACAGGCTGAGGCACGCAACCAGAGCCTAAGCTAAGAGATCGCCTATCGGCTCGGGGTGGACTGGACCTCCGAGGATGGCATGAGATCGCGGGTCGTGATCGGCCTACCCGTTCCTTCCGAGGGTGGCACGGACCCCTACACTAGATTCGGGCTAATCCCAAATCATGCTCCAGAGCACGCCAACTGAACCTTGACGCCGTATGCGCTTACGCCCGAGGTCTAACGTCCCGTCCTATCTCCCCTGCCGACGCATTCGAGCCCGTTTGTTCGGCCGCCCTAAACAACGGATCACCCGTGTCTCTCAGTCCAATCATCACAGCATGTGCTTGTGGATAAGCAGCAGAACTGTTGTCCCCAGCTAATAGGGTGCCTAGGTGGGTATCTATATTAAAATGGTATTATCTTTTATATAGTGAGGTTAACAATTAAGATAATGTTTTAACCTCTACCCACTAGGACATGGAGATAGCTTCCAACAAGGTGACCGAGGGCGGCACTGGCTGGGTTAGGTTAGGGTAAAATAATCCGCTGCCCCGGGAAGAACCCGGAACCAGCGTTGTGCACGGGCCAGCCACTCAGGCCTCATTTTCAGCCTCCTCCACTATGACGGTCGACCGGTGTCGCCTGTTTAAATTTTAAGAGCTAAAGACTTTGCTTTTAGCTAAATTGTTGTAAAGACCCTCCATGAGCCGAGATACCCGCTTGAGGGTTAAGATTTAAATCAGGGCCTGGGGGTTGAGATTCGGGGTCATTTCTAGTTAAAGTTAGGCCATTGTACGACGAAGGCTAACGACCGTGTAATAACCTATGTTAGTGTAAATGCCTGTGACTTTCAGGTCAAACATGGGCACCGAGTAAGGTAAGGGTTATGGAAAATAGGTAGGGTTAAAGACAATAAGGGTAACGGTCCCGGGACAGGGTCCAAGGCAAGGAACTTTGGGGTTAGGATAGGTTTGGGGAGAGGTTGGGAAGACTCGGTTCCCTGCAGACCTAAAACCTAAAGTTAAAGGTCAGAGGTCAAATACATTTAAGGTTAATGTTGAGACTTAAAGCATTAGATTTAAAGCTAATAGGGTTCTAAGAGTTTAGGGTTGAAACTGACGGTTATGCTAAGAGTTAAGGTTTAGGCCTTGGGTTCAAAACTGATGGTTATATTTAGGGTTAAAGGTTTAGGCATAGAGTTTTTTGATAAGCAGCTGAAGACACTGACGGTTATGTTTAGGTTCAGGGAGAGGAAACGCATTAAATTCTATTTAAGGTTAAGGGTATGAGCTAAGATTAAAGTTCCCTTTAACCCAACGATATCCTAAATTGTGAGACACGTCATCAGTAGTAAACCATAGAGTCACAGGGTGTTTCGGCCTTTCATTACTATACACCCTCATCCATGGCGGCCAGCCGTAGGTGGATCAGTCCTCGGCTCGTGTCCCATAGCCAATTGAAAAAATATTTCATGTTTATTTATTTATTGATTTAAATTTTTAATTTTAATAAATAACCTTTTTAAAGTCCTATTTAAAATACTGGTGTAATTAAAGACTATAGAACTAAGGTTTAAATATATTAAAATTATGCTAATACAACCTGAACCATCATACAATCACTTTAAAATATTTTTTATTTATTTGAAAATGATTTTAAGAAATGAACTTTAATAAAGTCCTAATTATGGTACCAATGTAATTAAAGATTAGGTTTAAATTCACTGCAATGATCCTAATACAGCCTAAACCATCATACAGTAACACTCCTAAATATACCAAATACAGTGAAGACTGGTAGAAGACCATGACTCACCTCTCTGCCAAAGGCCCTTTTGTTAACACCGCAAGGTTTCCGGAACCATTTGGGCAGAGTGCTGCACCGGGAAGCGAGTGGAGACCGTCTCATCCCAGCGGATGACCCCGAAAATCAGATCAACAACCTTCTACTGGAATGGCCTCCTGAGGAAAATTCTATCAGGATGACAGGAAAATCCCCAGCCAAGTAAAGCCTTAATGGAAGGCCAATCCAGGTTCTTAATCGGCATATTTTTCACACTGATGGTAGATTAAATATTTTTGTGGTATTATTCAGTTATTTATTGTTTCCATTCAGTGTGTCACAAAGATCACGTTGCCAAAAACGGCACGATTCTATCTTTTGTGGTTTAGGAGTTATTTGTTAAAATATACTCCAGATTTAGGTGGCCCATGATGCTTAGGGGCACAGTCGGTTACGGAACGCCAATAGGGTAAAAAATCTTCTAGTTTAAAATATCTAATAAATATCTTTAATTTAATGTTTAGGCCACAGTTGTAGCCTAAATATTTTATATCAGAGTGGATCACAGTTGCAATCACCCTCATTTATGTAATTAGCAAGTTTATACCTATTTAAAAATAATAGAATATGATTTTGTAATTATTTCAATCTAAAGTCTAATAACCTATTATACATTTCACATTTAAAAATCAATATTTCAGATCGCTGCTAAAGTAAGAATTATATATTTTTATATTTTTAAATTAAAATATCTACTAAACGTCTCTAATTTGTGATTCAGGCCACAGTTGCAGCCCAAATATTTTATATCAGAGTGAATACAGTTGCAATCACCTCTGTTTCCCTACTCAGCGATGTTTAGCCTATTTAATAAATAAATAACATCAAGTATTAAGATTATACACAGGCCTAATAACCTACGACGCATGTTAAATCACTCATGCCTGAGCTTTAACGCTCTGAGTGGGACAGATTGGACCTGCAGGCGCCTATTTAGGGGTCCCGGAGGGCCGACGGGGATCAATTAAGGATGCCCCAGGACAGCATTGGGCGACAGGCTGAGGCACGCAACCAGAGCCTAAGCTAAGAGATCGCCTATCGGGCTCGGGGTGGACTGGACCTCCGAGGATGGCATGAGATCGCGGGTCGTGATCGGCCTACCCGTTCCATCCGAGGGTGGCACGGACCCCTAGGGTTAGGTTAGGGTAAAATAATCCGCTGCCCCGGGAAGAACCCGGAACCAGCGTTGTGCACGGGCCAGCCACTCAGGCCTCATTTTCAGCCTCCTCCACTATGACGGTCGACCGGTGTCGCCTGTTTAAATTTTAAGAGCTAAAGACTTTGCTTTTAGCTAAATTGTTGTAAAGACCCTCCATGAGCCGAGATACCCGCTTAAGGGTTAAGATTTAAATCAGGGCCTGGGGGTTGAGATTCGGGGTCATTTCTAGTTAAAGTTAGGCCATTGTACGACGAAGGCTAACGACCGTGTAATAACCTATGTTAGTGTAAATGCCTGTGACTTTCAGGTCAAACATGGGCACCGAGTAAGGTAAGGGTTATGGAAAATAGGTAGGGTTAAAGACAATAAGGGTAACGGTCCCGGGACAGGGTCCAAGGCAAGGAACTTTGGGGTTAGGATAGGTTTGGGGAGAGGTTGGGAAGACTCGGTTCCCTGCAGACCTAAAACCTAAAGTTAAAGGTCAGAGGTCAAATACATTTAAGGTTAATGTTGAGACTTAAAGCATTAGATTTAAAGCTAATAGGGTTCTAAGAGTTTAGGGTTAAAACTGACGGTTATGCTAAGAGTTAAGGTTTAGGCCTAGGGTTCAAAACTGATGGTTATATTTAGGGTTAAAGGTTTAGGCATAGAGTTTTTGATAAGCAGCTGAAGACACTGACGGTTATGTTTAGGTTCAGGGAGAGGAAACGCATTAAATTCTATTTAAGGTTAAGGGATAGGGTTAGGGTTAGGGTTAGGGTTAGGGTTAGGGTTAGGAACATAGTGTTTAACCGGTACCCCCTCACGAGGGACCGGAAATGCACGGGCCATCCCTCGGGGCCCCGCTCTCAGTTGATCCCCGGGCCGTGTTTGCATAAAGGGACGCCGTCCCCGTTTTTTATAGTGGACCTCCGTCCACTGTTCTTGAGCTCTCCAGCTCATATCCACTAGTTTTTAAATCAAATCAATCAAATAAAACCTACTGAATTTAAATTAAATAAATTGAATTTTAATTATTTTTTTACAAAAAAATCAAATAAAACTCCCAAAAGAAATTGTGCCCAATTGCGCAACGTTTCGACCTGAAAAGGTCTTCTTCAGGCAAGGGCACTTATTTTATAAACAAAAAACAAAAAATGGCTTAAGGCTTTTAGCAGGTAAATCAATGTTTCTTCTCTTGTAGTCAAAGCAGAAGTGATAAAGTCCCTTTTTCCTCACCCCCATATATATAACCTTCCTCCCCTTTATAACTCCTCCCACTTTTAAATACCCCTTTAAAAAATATTTTTTAGCTCCTGAAACAAATTTAAACCAGTTTGTATTTTGTATTTTCTGTTACCCAAATAAATTTAAATAGTTTTTTTTTTTTTTTTTTTTTTTTTTTAAAATTTAAAAAACTTTGTCCCTTATATTTATTTTAAATATTTTACCATTATTTTATTCTTTAAATATATTTAACCCATTTGTTCAGTGTATTTTTCTTTTTGTCATTTTCATGAATTTAGTTTTTATTTTAAATATTTTACCATTTATTTTATCCTTTAAATATATTCTTAACCAATTTGTTCAGTGTATTTTTCTTTTTGTCATATTCATGAATTTAATTTTAATTTATCTAAAATAAATAAATAAATAAATAAATGAATAAATGATTTATTTGTTAGGGGTAGTGGTTAGGGTTAGGGTTAGGGTTAGGGTTAGGGTTAGGGTTAGGGTTAGGGTTAGGGGAAAAGAACCGTGGCTTCAAGGTTCTGCACGGGTCCCGAGTGGGGTTAAGGTAGGGGAAAAGGGAATAGGGTAGTGACAAATAGGGTAACGGTCCCGGGACAGGGTCCAAGGCAGGGAACATTGGGGTTAGGATTAGGTTTTGGGGATAGGGTAGGGAGACTCGGGTCCATGCAGGCCCAGAACCAACGTTATGCACGGGCCTACCACGACATTATCAGCTCTAGACCCCTCCAATCTCCCCTTTTAGCTCTGAAGTACATCCCTCCCCTTGGTTACACTATGAGCTCTTTCATTAGCAAGTCTTTTAGCGCTACGTTTCGGTTGATTTTAACCTTCATCAGGCACAGACTTGCTTTAAACACCCCAGTTTATTTAGAAGGAAAAGGAACATAACTAATTCTGATGCTTCTCATGGCTGTCTTGACTCTAGAATGCTGAGAAATTTGGTAAGTCACCTTTTATAGCTTGTAAGATCCGCCCCCTTGTTGAAAAAAATCTTTTAAACAGCCAAGAACATTTAAGTAACTTTTATCCTTTTTTCCTTTTTCTGAAAATATTTTTCTCTTATTTATTTAGCTTCAGAAAAGTGCACCAGGTAAGTATTTATTTAATTTTTCCATTTTTCTGAAAATGATTTATTACATTTCTTTGTTGTTTATTGTCTTTTCTTCTTTCTTTCAGGACTTCTGCTCCCCCAGGCAGGTAAATACAACAGGTAAGTATTTTATTTAATTTCTTCCTTCTTTTTGTGGTTAATTTTTACCCTTTTTTTGCAGGTTTCTTAAGTTGTTTTTCCTTTTAATTTTGTCCGGTTTTTATGATTATTGTTTTGATGGGAGTTTCCCCTTTTGGTAATTGTGGTATTAATGTGTAAGTATTTTATTTCCTTTCTTTGTAGTATTTTTCCAGGTTTTATGATTATTGTTTTGATGGGAATTTAGCCGCTGTCTCTCACACAGCCCTTGTCTCTCTCTCCCGGCAGCTGTCTCTCACACAGCAACTGTCTCTCACACAGTCCTGTCTCTCACACAGTACCTTTCTTGGTAGCTGTCTCTCACACAGCAACTGTCTCTCACCCAGTCCTGTCTCTCACACAGTACCTGTCTCTCATACAGTACCTGTCTCTCACACAGCATCTGTCTCTCTCAACATGATGTTTTCCTCTTATTGTGGCTTAGTTTTCCCCTTTTGGTAATTGTGGTAAGAAGGTAAGTGTTTAACCTTTCTTTGGTGTAAGTGTTTTATTTAATTTCTTGTTGGGTTTTTTCCTTTGTTTTTGTGATTATTGTTTTGATGGGAAGTTTTTCCCCTTATGGTAATTATGGTAAGCAGGTAAGTGTTTACTTTACCCTTTCTGTGGTGTATTTTATTATGTTTATTTGTGGTATTTTGCTTAATGTCTCTTTTGTTCTGTTTTTCAGGCTATAGGGAGATGAAAAGATGGTCCGAAGTCCAATTCCGTCGGGTGGCACTGGCTGGATAGGGTTAGGGGAAAAGAACCGTGGCTTCAAGGTTCTGCACGGGTCCCGAGTGGGGTTAAGGTAGGGGAAAAGGGAATAGGGTAGTGACAAATAGGGTAACGGTCCCGGGACAGGGTCCAAGGCAGGGAACATTGGGGTTAGGATTAGGTTTTGGGGATAGGGTAGGGAGACTCGGGTCCATGCAGGCCCAGAACCAACGTTATGCACGGGCCTACCACGACATTATCAGCTCTAGACCCCTCCAATCTCCCCTTTTAGCTCTGAAGTACATCCCTCCCCTTGGTTACACTATGAGCTCTTTCATTAGCAAGTCTTTTAGCGCTACGTTTCGGTTGATTTTAACCTTCATCAGGCACAGACTTGCTTTAAACACCCCAGTTTATTTAGAAGGAAAAGGAACATAACTAATTCTGATGCTTCTCATGGCTGTCTTGACTCTAGAATGCTGAGAAATTTGGTAAGTCACCTTTTATAGCTTGTAAGATCCGCCCCCTTGTTGAAAAAAATCTTTTAAACAGCCAAGAACATTTAAGTAACTTTTATCCTTTTTTCCTTTTTCTGAAAATATTTTTCTCTTATTTATTTAGCTTCAGAAAAGTGCACCAGGTAAGTATTTATTTAATTTTTCCATTTTTCTGAAAATGATTTATTACATTTCTTTGTTGTTTATTGTCTTTTCTTCTTTCTTTCAGGACTTCTGCTCCCCCAGGCAGGTAAATACAACAGGTAAGTATTTTATTTAATTTCTTCCTTCTTTTTGTGGTTAATTTTTACCCTTTTTTTGCAGGTTTCTTAAGTTGTTTTTCCTTTTAATTTTGTCCGGTTTTTATGATTATTGTTTTGATGGGAGTTTCCCCTTTTGGTAATTGTGGTATTAATGTGTAAGTATTTTATTTCCTTTCTTTGTAGTATTTTTCCAGGTTTTATGATTATTGTTTTGATGGGAATTTAGCCGCTGTCTCTCACACAGCCCTTGTCTCTCTCTCCCGGCAGCTGTCTCTCACACAGCAACTGTCTCTCACACAGTCCTGTCTCTCACACAGTACCTTTCTCGGTAGCTGTCTCTCACACAGCAACTGTCTCTCACACAGTCCTGTCTCTCACACAGTACCTGTCTCTCATGCAGTACCTGTCTCTCACACAGCATCTGTCTCTCTCAACATGATGTTTTCCTTCTATTGTGGCTTAGTTTTCCCCTTTTGGTAATTGTGGTAAGAAGGTAAGTGTTTAACCTTTCTTTAGTGTAAGTGTTTTATTTTATTTCTTTGTGGTTTTTTTCCTTTGTTTTTGTGATTATTGTTTTGATGGGAAGTTTTTCCCCTTATGGTAATTATGGTAAGCAGGTAAGTGTTTACTTTACCCTTTCTGTGGTGTATTTTATTATGTTTATTTGTGGTATTTTGCTTAATGTCTCTTTTGTTCTGTTTTTCAGGCTATAGGGAGATGAAAAGATGGTCCGAAGTCCAATTCCGTCGGGTGGCACTGGCTGGATAGGGTTAGGGGAAAAGAACCGTGGCTTCAAGGTTCTGCACGGGTCCCGAGTGGGGTTAAGGTAGGGGAAAAGGGAATAGGGTAGTGACAAATAGGGTAACGGTCCCGGGACAGGGTCCAAGGCAGGGAACATTGGGGTTAGGATTAGGTTTTGGGGATAGGGTAGGGAGACTCGGGTCCATGCAGGCCCAGAACCAACGTTATGCACGGGCCTACCACGACATTATCAGCTCTAGACCCCTCCAATCTCCCCTTTTAGCTCTGAAGTACATCCCTCCCCTTGGTTACACTATGAGCTCTTTCATTAGCAAGTCTTTTAGCGCTACGTTTCGGTTGATTTTAACCTTCATCAGGCACAGACTTGCTTTAAACACCCCAGTTTATTTAGAAGGAAAAGGAACATAACTAATTCTGATGCTTCTCATGGCTGTCTTGACTCTAGAATGCTGAGAAATTTGGTAAGTCACCTTTTATAGCTTGTAAGATCCGCCCCCTTGTTGAAAAAAATCTTTTAAACAGCCAAGAACATTTAAGTAACTTTTATCCTTTTTTCCTTTTTCTGAAAATATTTTTCTCTTATTTATTTAGCTTCAGAAAAGTGCACCAGGTAAGTATTTATTTAATTTTTCCATTTTTCTGAAAATGATTTATTACATTTCTTTGTTGTTTATTGTCTTTTCTTCTTTCTTTCAGGACTTCTGCTCCCCCAGGCAGGTAAATACAACAGGTAAGTATTTTATTTAATTTCTTCCTTCTTTTTGTGGTTAATTTTTACCCTTTTTTTGCAGGTTTCTTAAGTTGTTTTTCCTTTTAATTTTGTCCGGTTTTTATGATTATTGTTTTGATGGGAGTTTCCCCTTTTGGTAATTGTGGTATTAATGTGTAAGTATTTTATTTCCTTTCTTTGTAGTATTTTTCCAGGTTTTATGATTATTGTTTTGATGGGAATTTAGCCGCTGTCTCTCACACAGCCCTTGTCTCTCTCTCCCGGCAGCTGTCTCTCACACAGCAACTGTCTCTCACACAGTCCTGTCTCTCACACAGTACCTTTCTTGGTAGCTGTCTCTCACACAGCAACTGTCTCTCACCCAGTCCTGTCTCTCACACAGTACCTGTCTCTCATACAGTACCTGTCTCTCACACAGCATCTGTCTCTCTCAACATGATGTTTTCCTCTTATTGTGGCTTAGTTTTCCCCTTTTGGTAATTGTGGTAAGAAGGTAAGTGTTTAACCTTTCTTTGGTGTAAGTGTTTTATTTAATTTCTTGTTGGGTTTTTTCCTTTGTTTTTGTGATTATTGTTTTGATGGGAAGTTTTTCCCTTTATGGTAATTATGGTAAGCAGGTAAGTGTTTACTTTACCCTTTCTGTGGTGTATTTTATTATGTTTATTTGTGGTATTTTGCTTAATGTCTCTTTTGTTCTGTTTTTCAGGCTATAGGGAGATGAAAAGATGGTCCGAAGTCCAATTCCGTCGGGTGGCACTGGCTGGATAGGGTTAGGGGAAAAGAACCGTGGCTTCAAGGTTCTGCACGGGTCCCGAGTGGGGTTAAGGTAGGGGAAAAGGGAATAGGGTAGTGACAAATAGGGTAACGGTCCCGGGACAGGGTCCAAGGCAGGGAACATTGGGGTTAGGATTAGGTTTTGGGGATAGGGTAGGGAGACTCGGGTCCATGCAGGCCCAGAACCAACGTTATGCACGGGCCTACCACGACATTATCAGCTCTAGACCCCTCCAATCTCCCCTTTTAGCTCTGAAGTACATCCCTCCCCTTGGTTACACTATGAGCTCTTTCATTAGCAAGTCTTTTAGCGCTACGTTTCGGTTGATTTTAACCTTCATCAGGCACAGACTTGCTTTAAACACCCCAGTTTATTTAGAAGGAAAAGGAACATAACTAATTCTGATGCTTCTCATGGCTGTCTTGACTCTAGAATGCTGAGAAATTTGGTAAGTCACCTTTTATAGCTTGTAAGATCCGCCCCCTTGTTGAAAAAAATCTTTTAAACAGCCAAGAACATTTAAGTAACTTTTATCCTTTTTTCCTTTTTCTGAAAATATTTTTCTCTTATTTATTTAGCTTCAGAAAAGTGCACCAGGTAAGTATTTATTTAATTTTTCCATTTTTCTGAAAATGATTTATTACATTTCTTTGTTGTTTATTGTCTTTTCTTCTTTCTTTCAGGACTTCTGCTCCCCCAGGCAGGTAAATACAACAGGTAAGTATTTTATTTAATTTCTTCCTTCTTTTTGTGGTTAATTTTTACCCTTTTTTTGCAGGTTTCTTAAGTTGTTTTTCCTTTTAATTTTGTCCGGTTTTTATGATTATTGTTTTGATGGGAGTTTCCCCTTTTGGTAATTGTGGTATTAATGTGTAAGTATTTTATTTCCTTTCTTTGTAGTATTTTTCCAGGTTTTATGATTATTGTTTTGATGGGAATTTAGCCGCTGTCTCTCACACAGCCCTTGTCTCTCTCTCCCGGCAGCTGTCTCTCACACAGCAACTGTCTCTCACACAGTCCTGTCTCTCACACAGTACCTTTCTTGGTAGCTGTCTCTCACACAGCAACTGTCTCTCACCCAGTCCTGTCTCTCACACAGTACCTGTCTCTCATACAGTACCTGTCTCTCACACAGCATCTGTCTCTCTCAACATGATGTTTTCCTCTTATTGTGGCTTAGTTTTCCCCTTTTGGTAATTGTGGTAAGAAGGTAAGTGTTTAACCTTTCTTTGGTGTAAGTGTTTTATTTAATTTCTTGTTGGGTTTTTTCCTTTGTTTTTGTGATTATTGTTTTGATGGGAAGTTTTTCCCCTTATGGTAATTATGGTAAGCAGGTAAGTGTTTACTTTACCCTTTCTGTGGTGTATTTTATTATGTTTATTTGTGGTATTTTGCTTAATGTCTCTTTTGTTCTGTTTTTCAGGCTATAGGGAGATGAAAAGATGGTCCGAAGTCCAATTCCGTCGGGTGGCACTGGCTGGATAGGGTTAGGGGAAAAGAACCGTGGCTTCAAGGTTCTGCACGGGTCCCGAGTGGGGTTAAGGTAGGGGAAAAGGGAATAGGGTAGTGACAAATAGGGTAACGGTCCCGGGACAGGGTCCAAGGCAGGGAACATTGGGGTTAGGATTAGGTTTTGGGGATAGGGTAGGGAGACTCGGGTCCATGCAGGCCCAGAACCAACGTTATGCACGGGCCTACCACGACATTATCAGCTCTAGACCCCTCCAATCTCCCCTTTTAGCTCTGAAGTACATCCCTCCCCTTGGTTACACTATGAGCTCTTTCATTAGCAAGTCTTTTAGCGCTACGTTTCGGTTGATTTTAACCTTCATCAGGCACAGACTTGCTTTAAACACCCCAGTTTATTTAGAAGGAAAAGGAACATAACTAATTCTGATGCTTCTCATGGCTGTCTTGACTCTAGAATGCTGAGAAATTTGGTAAGTCACCTTTTATAGCTTGTAAGATCCGCCCCCTTGTTGAAAAAAATCTTTTAAACAGCCAAGAACATTTAAGTAACTTTTATCCTTTTTTCCTTTTTCTGAAAATATTTTTCTCTTATTTATTTAGCTTCAGAAAAGTGCACCAGGTAAGTATTTATTTAATTTTTCCATTTTTCTGAAAATGATTTATTACATTTCTTTGTTGTTTATTGTCTTTTCTTCTTTCTTTCAGGACTTCTGCTCCCCCAGGCAGGTAAATACAACAGGTAAGTATTTTATTTAATTTCTTCCTTCTTTTTGTGGTTAATTTTTACCCTTTTTTTGCAGGTTTCTTAAGTTGTTTTTCCTTTTAATTTTGTCCGGTTTTTATGATTATTGTTTTGATGGGAGTTTCCCCTTTTGGTAATTGTGGTATTAATGTGTAAGTATTTTATTTCCTTTCTTTGT
This sequence comes from Clarias gariepinus, assembly GCF_024256425.1. Lineage (NCBI taxonomy): Eukaryota > Metazoa > Chordata > Actinopteri > Siluriformes > Clariidae > Clarias > Clarias gariepinus. The sequence continues at coordinate 33,667,023 of NC_071112.1, forward strand.
AGTATTTTTCCAGGTTTTATGATTATTGTTTTGATGGGAATTTAGCCGCTGTCTCTCACACAGCCCTTGTCTCTCTCTCCCGGCAGCTGTCTCTCACACAGCAACTGTCTCTCACACAGTCCTGTCTCTCACACAGTACCTTTCTTGGTAGCTGTCTCTCACACAGCAACTGTCTCTCACCCAGTCCTGTCTCTCACACAGTACCTGTCTCTCATACAGTACCTGTCTCTCACACAGCATCTGTCTCTCTCAACATGATGTTTTCCTCTTATTGTGGCTTAGTTTTCCCCTTTTGGTAATTGTGGTAAGAAGGTAAGTGTTTAACCTTTCTTTGGTGTAAGTGTTTTATTTAATTTCTTGTTGGGTTTTTTCCTTTGTTTTTGTGATTATTGTTTTGATGGGAAGTTTTTCCCCTTATGGTAATTATGGTAAGCAGGTAAGTGTTTACTTTACCCTTTCTGTGGTGTATTTTATTATGTTTATTTGTGGTATTTTGCTTAATGTCTCTTTTGTTCTGTTTTTCAGGCTATAGGGAGATGAAAAGATGGTCCGAAGTCCAATTCCGTCGGGTGGCACTGGCTGGATAGGGTTAGGGGAAAAGAACCGTGGCTTCAAGGTTCTGCACGGGTCCCGAGTGGGGTTAAGGTAGGGGAAAAGGGAATAGGGTAGTGACAAATAGGGTAACGGTCCCGGGACAGGGTCCAAGGCAGGGAACATTGGGGTTAGGATTAGGTTTTGGGGATAGGGTAGGGAGACTCGGGTCCATGCAGGCCCAGAACCAACGTTATGCACGGGCCTACCACGACATTATCAGCTCTAGACCCCTCCAATCTCCCCTTTTAGCTCTGAAGTACATCCCTCCCCTTGGTTACACTATGAGCTCTTTCATTAGCAAGTCTTTTAGCGCTACGTTTCGGTTGATTTTAACCTTCATCAGGCACAGACTTGCTTTAAACACCCCAGTTTATTTAGAAGGAAAAGGAACATAACTAATTCTGATGCTTCTCATGGCTGTCTTGACTCTAGAATGCTGAGAAATTTGGTAAGTCACCTTTTATAGCTTGTAAGATCCGCCCCCTTGTTGAAAAAAATCTTTTAAACAGCCAAGAACATTTAAGTAACTTTTATCCTTTTTTCCTTTTTCTGAAAATATTTTTCTCTTATTTATTTAGCTTCAGAAAAGTGCACCAGGTAAGTATTTATTTAATTTTTCCATTTTTCTGAAAATGATTTATTACATTTCTTTGTTGTTTATTGTCTTTTCTTCTTTCTTTCAGGACTTCTGCTCCCCCAGGCAGGTAAATACAACAGGTAAGTATTTTATTTAATTTCTTCCTTCTTTTTGTGGTTAATTTTTACCCTTTTTTTGCAGGTTTCTTAAGTTGTTTTTCCTTTTAATTTTGTCCGGTTTTTATGATTATTGTTTTGATGGGAGTTTCCCCTTTTGGTAATTGTGGTATTAATGTGTAAGTATTTTATTTCCTTTCTTTGTAGTATTTTTCCAGGTTTTATGATTATTGTTTTGATGGGAATTTAGCCGCTGTCTCTCACACAGCCCTTGTCTCTCTCTCCCGGCAGTTTGTAGTATTTTTCCAGGTTTTATGATTATTGTTTTGATGGGAATTTAGCCGCTGTCTCTCACACAGCCCTTGTCTCTCTCTCCCGGCAGTTTGTAGTATTTTTCCAGGTTTTATGATTATTGTTTTGATGGGAATTTAGCCGCTGTCTCTCACACAGCCCTTGTCTCTCTCTCCCGGCAGTTTTTGTAGTATTTTTCCAGGTTAGGGTTAGGGTTAGGGTTAGGGTTAGGGTTAGGGTTAGGGTTAGGGTTAGGGTTAGGGTTAGGGTTAGGGTTAGGGTTAGGGTTAGGGTTAGGGTTAGGGTTAGGGTTAGGGTTAGGGTTAGGGTTAGGGTTAGGGTTAGGGTTAGGGTTAGGGTTAGGGTTAGGGTTAGGGTTAGGGTTAGGGTTAGGGTTAGGGTTAGGGTTAGGGTTAGGGTTAGGGTTAGGGTTAGGGTTAGGGTTAGGGTTAGGGTTAGGGTTAGGGTTAGGGTTAGGGTTAGGGTTAGGGTTAGGGTTAGGGTTAGGGTTAGGGTTAGGGTTAGGGTTAGGGTTAGGGTTAGGGTTAGGGTTAGGGTTAGGGTTAGGGTTAGGGTTAGGGTTAGGGTTAGGGTTAGGGTTAGGGTTAGGGTTAGGGTTAGGGTTAGGGTTAGGGTTAGGGTTAGGGTTAGGGTTAGGGTTAGGGTTAGGGTTAGGGTTAGGGTTAGGGTTAGGGTTAGGGTTAGGGTTAGGGTTAGGGTTAGGGTTAGGGTTAGGGTTAGGGTTAGGGTTAGGGTTAGGGTTAGGGTTAGGGTTAGGGTTAGGGTTAGGGTTAGGGTTAGGGTTAGGGTTAGGGTTAGGGTTAGGGTTAGGGTTAGGGTTAGGGTTAGGGTTAGGGTTAGGGTTAGGGTTAGGGTTAGGGTTAGGGTTAGGGTTAGGGTTAGGGTTAGGGTTAGGGTTAGGGTTAGGGTTAGGGTTAGGGTTAGGGTTAGGGTTAGGGTTAGGGTTAGGGTTAGGGTTAGGGTTAGGGTTAGGGTTAGGGTTAGGGTTAGGGTTAGGGTTAGGGTTAGGGTTAGGGTTAGGGTTAGGGTTAGGGTTAGGGTTAGGGTTAGGGTTAGGGTTAGGGTTAGGGTTAGGGTTAGGGTTAGGGTTAGGGTTAGGGTTAGGGTTAGGGTTAGGGTTAGGGTTAGGGTTAGGGTTAGGGTTAGGGTTAGGGTTAGGGTTAGGGTTAGGGTTAGGGTTAGGGTTAGGGTTAGGGTTAGGGTTAGGGTTAGGGTTAGGGTTAGGGTTAGGGTTAGGGTTAGGGTTAGGGTTAGGGTTAGGGTTAGGGTTAGGGTTAGGGTTAGGGTTAGGGTTAGGGTTAGGGTTAGGGTTAGGGTTAGGGTTAGGGTTAGGGTTAGGGTTAGGGTTAGGGTTAGGGTTAGGGTTAGGGTTAGGGTTAGGGTTAGGGTTAGGGTTAGGGTTAGGGTTAGGGTTAGGGTTAGGGTTAGGGTTAGGGTTAGGGTTAGGGTTAGGGTTAGGGTTAGGGTTAGGGTTAGGGTTAGGGTTAGGGTTAGGGTTAGGGTTAGGGTTAGGGTTAGGGTTAGGGTTAGGGTTAGGGTTAGGGTTAGGGTTAGGGTTAGGGTTAGGGTTAGGGTTAGGGTTAGGGTTAGGGTTAGGGTTAGGGTTAGGGTTAGGGTTAGGGTTAGGGTTAGGGTTAGGGTTAGGGTTAGGGTTAGGGTTAGGGTTAGGGTTAGGGTTAGGGTTAGGGTTAGGGTTAGGGTTAGGGTTAGGGTTAGGGTTAGGGTTAGGGTTAGGGTTAGGGTTAGGGTTAGGGTTAGGGTTAGGGTTAGGGTTAGGGTTAGGGTTAGGGTTAGGGTTAGGGTTAGGGTTAGGGTTAGGGTTAGGGTTAGGGTTAGGGTTAGGGTTAGGGTTAGGGTTAGGGTTAGGGTTAGGGTTAGGGTTAGGGTTAGGGTTAGGGTTAGGGTTAGGGTTAGGGTTAGGGTTAGGGTTAGGGTTAGGGTTAGGGTTAGGGTTAGGGTTAGGGTTAGGGTTAGGGTTAGGGTTAGGGTTAGGGTTAGGGTTAGGGTTAGGGTTAGGGTTAGGGTTAGGGTTAGGGTTAGGGTTAGGGTTAGGGTTAGGGTTAGGGTTAGGGTTAGGGTTAGGGTTAGGGTTAGGGTTAGGGTTAGGGTTAGGGTTAGGGTTAGGGTTAGGGTTAGGGTTAGGGTTAGGGTTAGGGTTAGGGTTAGGGTTAGGGTTAGGGTTAGGGTTAGGGTTAGGGTTAGGGTTAGGGTTAGGGTTAGGGTTAGGGTTAGGGTTAGGGTTAGGGTTAGGGTTAGGGTTAGGGTTAGGGTTAGGGTTAGGGTTAGGGTTAGGGTTAGGGTTAGGGTTAGGGTTAGGGTTAGGGTTAGGGTTAGGGTTAGGGTTAGGGTTAGGGTTAGGGTTAGGGTTAGGGTTAGGGTTAGGGTTAGGGTTAGGGTTAGGGTTAGGGTTAGGGTTAGGGTTAGGGTTAGGGTTAGGGTTAGGGTTAGGGTTAGGGTTAGGGTTAGGGTTAGGGTTAGGGTTAGGGTTAGGGTTAGGGTTAGGGTTAGGGTTAGGGTTAGGGTTAGGGTTAGGGTTAGGGTTAGGGTTAGGGTTAGGGTTAGGGTTAGGGTTAGGGTTAGGGTTAGGGTTAGGGTTAGGGTTAGGGTTAGGGTTAGGGTTAGGGTTAGGGTTAGGGTTAGGGTTAGGGTTAGGGTTAGGGTTAGGGTTAGGGTTAGGGTTAGGGTTAGGGTTAGGGTTAGGGTTAGGGTTAGGGTTAGGGTTAGGGTTAGGGTTAGGGTTAGGGTTAGGGTTAGGGTTAGGGTTAGGGTTAGGGTTAGGGTTAGGGTTAGGGTTAGGGTTAGGGTTAGGGTTAGGGTTAGGGTTAGGGTTAGGGTTAGGGTTAGGGTTAGGGTTAGGGTTAGGGTTAGGGTTAGGGTTAGGGTTAGGGTTAGGGTTAGGGTTAGGGTTAGGGTTAGGGTTAGGGTTAGGGTTAGGGTTAGGGTTAGGGTTAGGGTTAGGGTTAGGGTTAGGGTTAGGGTTAGGGTTAGGGTTAGGGTTAGGGTTAGGGTTAGGGTTAGGGTTAGGGTTAGGGTTAGGGTTAGGGTTAGGGTTAGGGTTAGGGTTAGGGTTAGGGTTAGGGTTAGGGTTAGGGTTAGGGTTAGGGTTAGGGTTAGGGTTAGGGTTAGGGTTAGGGTTAGGGTTAGGGTTAGGGTTAGGGTTAGGGTTAGGGTTAGGGTTAGGGTTAGGGTTAGGGTTAGGGTTAGGGTTAGGGTTAGGGTTAGGGTTAGGGTTAGGGTTAGGGTTAGGGTTAGGGTTAGGGTTAGGGTTAGGGTTAGGGTTAGGGTTAGGGTTAGGGTTAGGGTTAGGGTTAGGGTTAGGGTTAGGGTTAGGGTTAGGGTTAGGGTTAGGGTTAGGGTTAGGGTTAGGGTTAGGGTTAGGGTTAGGGTTAGGGTTAGGGTTAGGGTTAGGGTTAGGGTTAGGGTTAGGGTTAGGGTTAGGGTTAGGGTTAGGGTTAGGGTTAGGGTTAGGGTTAGGGTTAGGGTTAGGGTTAGGGTTAGGGTTAGGGTTAGGGTTAGGGTTAGGGTTAGGGTTAGGGTTAGGGTTAGGGTTAGGGTTAGGGTTAGGGTTAGGGTTAGGGTTAGGGTTAGGGTTAGGGTTAGGGTTAGGGTTAGGGTTAGGGTTAGGGTTAGGGTTAGGGTTAGGGTTAGGGTTAGGGTTAGGGTTAGGGTTAGGGTTAGGGTTAGGGTTAGGGTTAGGGTTAGGGTTAGGGTTAGGGTTAGGGTTAGGGTTAGGGTTAGGGTTAGGGTTAGGGTTAGGGTTAGGGTTAGGGTTAGGGTTAGGGTTAGGGTTAGGGTTAGGGTTAGGGTTAGGGTTAGGGTTAGGGTTAGGGTTAGGGTTAGGGTTAGGGTTAGGGTTAGGGTTAGGGTTAGGGTTAGGGT